>NW_005871055.1:4414260-4527076 GCF_000147115.1 Myotis lucifugus
CACTAGAGGCCCGGTGCACAAAAATTTGTGCACTCGGAGGTCCCTCAGCCCAGCCTGTGCCCTCTCGCAGTCTGGGACCCCTCGGGGGATGTCCACCTGCTGGCTTAGGCCTGCTTCCCGGGGGATTGTGCCTAAGCTGGCAGTGATACATCCCTTGGGGGATGTCCACTTGTCAGCGGGCCGAAGCTGCAGTTGAACATCCATAAAGCTGCTGAGGAGGCAGGAGAGGCTCCAACCATCGCCGCTGTGATGCCGTCAGCCTGGCTTGTGGCTGAGCAGAGCTCCCCCTGTGGGAGTGCACTGACTACCAGGGGGCAGCTTCTGCATTGAGCATCTGCCCCCTGGTGGTCAGTGTGTGTCATAGTGACCAGTCATTCCCAGGGTCAATTTGCACATTACCGCCCTAACGGGTTTGGCTCAGTGGATAGAGCGTCGGCCTGCGGACTGAAGGGTCCCAGGTTTGATTCCGTCAAGGGCATGTACTCTGGTTGCGTACACATCCCCAGTAGGGGGTGTGCAGGAGGCAGCTGATCGAAGTTTCTCTCTCATCGATGTTTCTAACTCTCTATCCCTCTCCCTTCCTCTCTGTAAAAAATCAATAAAATATATTTGAAAAAAAAATTGCATGTGCACATTACCCTTTTATTATATAGGATAGAAGCCTGGTGCACGGGTGGGAGCCAGTCGGTTTGCCCTGAAGGGTGTCCCAGATCAGGGTGGGCAGGGGACCCCCAGCTCCCTACGATCGCACACGCCGCCCCTGCTCACGATCGCTGGCTCTGCCCATGCTCAGGCCTAACACCTCTGGCCAAGGCATTAGGCCTGGGCAAGGGACCCCCAGCTCCCCACCATCGTCAACTCGGCCCCTGCTCCCTGTGATTGCCGGTTCCACCCTAATGCCTTTCACCCAGGCATTAGGCCTGGGCAGGGGACCCACAGCTCTCCAAGGGATCTCCTGCTCCACCCCATCCCAGGCCTAACCCCTGTGGCCAAGGCATTAGGCCTGGACAGGGGAACCCAAGCTCCCACCATCGGCGACTCTGCCCCTGATCCCCATGATCGCTGGCACCCCCTGCCCAGGCCTAACGCCTCAGGCATTAGGCCTGGGCAGGGGACCCCCCCAGCTGCACCGCCCCACGATTGCGGGCTCTGCCCCTGCCCGGGCCTAACGCCTCTTGCCAAGGCATTAGGCCTGGGCAGGGGACCCCACCAGCTGCAGCCGCCCCTCGATCTTGGGCTCCGCCCCTGCCTGGGCCTAAAGCCTCTGGCCGAGGCGTTAGGCCTGGGCAGCAGCAACCGCCATCTTGGCTGGTGATTAATTTGCATATCTCGATAATTAGCCAATGGGAAGGGTAGCGGTCGTACGCTAATTACCATGTTTCTCTTTTATTAGAGTAGATATATATATATATATAAATTGATTTTTTTACAGAGAGGAAGGGAGAAGGATAGAGAGTCAGAAACATCGATGAGAGAGAAACATGGATTACCTGCCTCCTGCACACCCCCCAATCAGGATGAGCCCATAACCAAGGTACATGCCCTTGACCAGAATCAATCCTGGGACCCTTCAGTCTGCAGACCTACACTCTATCCACTGAGCCAAACTGGTTAGGGCAGGATTGTGTCTCTTAAGAGAGCTGATGTAAATGGAGAAGAAATTTGACCCACTGTGTTTGAAGGCTTAAGGTATTTTGTTAGAGGAGAAACAGATCTTACTCACTGGAAAAAATCAGAAAAAAGAAACAAACACAAACACAAGAAAAGACAAAGAACAAATAAGACTGATATGAAAATAACAATGTCTGAAAACAAAGCATAATAATAAATTGCATTTGCCTGTTCAGAGTTGGAGATGTGATGTGAGGGAAGAGCAGGCTTTCGTGTGCTCCATTACGCTTTGGAGTAAAATCTGTTTGATAAGGGATTTAGTCCAGTACGACCGACAGTATTAATTTTGCACTTAAGTGCGGTTAGTACCGGGCAAGAAAGTGTCTCTGCTCACAAACAGCAAAAACCTGCTAAAGAGGAAAGGCACGGGGTGAACATCACCTGGCAGGTGGAGTATATCCATCTTTCAAAATCCTACCATCAGGGAAAATAATGGAAACGAATTGACTATAGCCCAGGGTCAAACCATATGGTAAGACGATAATTGCCTGGATGTGGGGAGCAAAGGGCGTCAGTGAAGTTAGCCAGAGCTACCAGGGAAGGCTATGCAGTAGAACTATGAAGTGGGACTTGAGGTGCCCTCACAGGAGCTGGAAGAATTTAGGCAAGTAGAGAGCTAGGGGAAGGTGTTCTGAATCATTAACAGCTCAGCAAGACCAGTTCAATCTGATCCAACTGTGAGTCTGGAAATATTGCCTAATTATTAACTAGCAGGTGAAAGAACAGAAAACAAACCTCTGGTGTCACTGCCAGCCTTCCATCTGGCTGCAGGACCATTAGGGGGCCCTTTAAATTATGGCTCGTGGGCAATAAAAAGAAGACATAGCTTTTGCTTACTAAATTAGCAAATTATTTGAAATACCCCCCAGAGTTAGCAAGTATGCTAAAGAGAAGATATTCCGGCATCTCTGATGATAGTATAAATTGTAAAACTCTTTTGAAAATAATTTTGTGATGTCTCAGGAGTAGCTGAAATGATCATATCATTTGTTGACTTGGAAACTGACCTTAAAGACATATTTTAAATGGGGAAAAATGTCAAAGTTAAGAACTGCAGAGTTGTTTATACTATGTGGAAATCAGGAAGAGCTCAAAGACTAACAACAGAGTCGCCAAAGTAAAGCAAATAGATGGGTAAGATCATTTTTCACTATGGAGACAGTAAAGGTTAAAATGATTTTAAATATCTACCATTGGTGTGAGTGTAAAATGGGTTCAATTTTGTACAGAACAATTTGGCAATATAAAATTTTTAAATCTATACTTCTCTGATTCAGTCTTAGAAACTTAGAGAAGGGAAATGATTATATAGTTAAAACGCTTATAATGTGTAAAAGATCCCAAGGCATCTCTTAATTTCCTTTTTTAAACATTTGATCCTTGAAAAAAGGATAGCACAATAGATATTATTGATAGGCCCATTTTCTAATGTAGAACCCGAAGGTCATAGAGATTAAAGGATTTACCCTTACTAGCCCTAATTTTATATGCCTAGCAAGTTAAGTCAAATATTTTACTAGTGTTCCATGATGCAGATGGTGGGACTTTCACAAGGCTAATATAGTCATCCGTTTATGTGAAAAAAACAAAAAAACACCCCTCTTTGTTTAGATGTAGGACTCCATTCAAGGAGGCAAACCACTGGGGTCTGGGGAAATAATGGCTGGCCTATTTTTTCTGTGGAACAACAGATAACACTACTCCCACTCCTTTTGGAGGGAAGGGAGGGAGATAAATGATTTGTTGTTCCTCTGACTTAGCAAGTGTGAAAAAACAAACAAAAATAACTTGTATACATATAGAAGATGCAATGTGAATGCTTACAAGGAGGTGAGGATTGTGAGAGATCTAGTCTTCACAAGCATTGCATATACTTGGAGAAAAGGTCCAAACAGGGAGGTGAGGCATTATTATTTCACAGCAAGAGAATAATTTTCATCACTTCTAAAAGCCATGTAGACTCCAGTGGGTTTTAATATAATCAACTCATTAACCAAAGTAAATATTTAGAATGTGTTACAGCACAAAGATAAGAAATCAAGGCATATAAATGAGCTTTAGACATATAAAATTACTCTATAGAAGGAGAGATTACTCAAAAGGGAGAAGTGTTGCACCAGATGGCTGTGTCCAATAATAACTTCAGTGGACACATATTATAATTGTTCTATTATTTATAAGGAAAATTGTCTGCAAAAATTCAGTCATTTTATATATATATATATATATACATATATATATTATAAAATAAATATATATAACAATTTTGGCAAATATAAGACTGTGTCAGTCAATAATGTATTTCATTTTGAGTTTTAAAATCCTCCTCATTTATGGAAGTGGCTCATTTATCTGATCATTACCATTGTAATTAGCTAGTTATTAATAATAGAAAAGAGCAAAAGGGAGGCCAGACATTATAGGCATGTCATTTGGGCAGCTTCACCAGGAAGCTGCAGTTTTACACTCCCCAGGGAACCACCTGTCCCTTCCCTGCAGTTCACTGGGGAAAGCACCAAACAAAGGGGAAGCTGGGTTCATGTGCAGTGAGCAGGGTTGACAGAGGGAAGCTGCTTGCTGCCAGTCAAACCTGAGAACAGAGATCATTGGCCAGAGTGGGCAGGGTCACCGCAAGTCCGAGAAAATTTGGGAATACAGAATCCGCCTAGACCAGGGGTGGGGAATCTTTTTCCTGCCAAGGCTATTTGGATATTTATAACATCATTGACTTAACGCACTCAATAAGAATGTATGTTGCTATGAAAAAAACTCCTAGATTTATTGAATTTCAACTCCTGCCAGCAATTGCCTTGGCAGGAACAGACCAAATGATTTCAAAGCCTTATACAGCCCTCAGGCCAGACATTCCCCACCCCTGCCCTAGACAATGGAGCTCTCCCTCTTGGTGCTCTTGGCTTTCTGGTTTCTTTGGTTTTACTCCTGTTCACTTTCATTCACCCATGTTCCCTCTATAGCCATGTGGCCCTGTGGACCCCACACACAATGGACTGATGGACTGCAGCAGGGAACACAAGTTGGGCTAGCCTGATGCTGGGTTAGACTGTGAAGACATGGAATAGGAACTCCAGGCAGTGGCTTTAATCCTAGCCGTATTAAAGTCACAGCTGCTCTTCTTCTATGGTGGGACAGAGGGAAATGGCAGATTTTCCCCTTTATGCTCTATCATTGCAACATCCTATTATTTACTTCATAGTAATAATTATAATTTTTAATGATATACTTATTAATTTGCTCACTATTTGTCTTCACCATCAGAGTATGAACTGAGAAAGAAATAATTTTAGTTCTTCACAATGAAAGCTAATCAACAAGTATGGAAGGAAGAAAGGAAGGGAGGTAGGATGAGAGGGAGGGATGTAGGAAAGGGAGAAAGGGAGGATAAAAGGATGGAAAGATGGATATTGTCAAACTATGACAATAGAAATACTATGGCATCCCTAAAAGTGTGTATGGGGGAGGTATAATATTAATTCAAAAATCCATTTGTTTTTCTTCAGAATAAAATTTTAGTTTCAATATTTTCTGTACATTTTGGCTTGCTTTATCTATACACATTAAAATATGTTTTTCCTTAAAAGCTATAATTTCTTTACAAATTTGTTTTTTTCATTCAAAGTGTAAAATGAATGATTCTATTAAGAAGTATTTTTAAAAAAACCCTTTTCTGTGTTCTTTTTTTCTGTCCTTAGACCAAAAAATACTAGTGTGAGGTTGCTAGAATGGATGGTCCCCTATCATGGCCATTATAAGTTGGTACCAAAGAGTTTGAGGCAAACTCAGGCACAGCTCTGCAGGTATTTCTGATATTTTGAATTAGTCATTATAAGTAATTCATATATAAAGGTGGATCACAAAGATTAAGAAAAATAATATGAGGCATTGTATGTTTTTGAATTGCTGATGGAAAAAAATAATTTTTAGCTAAAACACAGCAGTAGTTCCCTTGACATGCATTTGGCTGGAAGAACAAGTATCTGGGAACAAGTAACTTACATGTTCTTTGAGCTGCCAGCTGTGGACTTCAGTAGGAAAGGTAAGCAACTTCTGCCATGAGCATGGGAATAGTATTAAGAGACATTTGCCACCGGGAGGATATCACCAAGTTTTAAATGAAATATTGTATCTGAAATTGCTTAGAAAAATTAAACACTAAGTACCTATGAGAAATTACTATCTAAAGTCCTCTCTAACTCCCAAGTCTTATTATTTCTACTGAGTTGGTAATATCAATGGATACTACATTACAATAAATTCTTAATCATCCATACTTCAGTTATTTTTTTGCCCCAAGTCTTGTTTTCAGATTCTCATTAACAACTGGAACAAGCATGGCCTTATTTACTTTTCCTTGCTAAACATGGGGCCCAGCAGGAGGCCATTTAAAACAGACCACTGAGTTTATGCGTCCAGGGAAGGAGCCAGGCACACAGACTGTCCAGGTGTGGCACAGATGCTGCGGCTCTTTCCCGCAGTTCAAACATGGGCTTGAGTATAGCAAGAGCTTTGCAAAGGAGGTATGAGGAAATGTACATCTCTGGTTCCTTCTTACTCATATTTTAACAGAGCTCATAATTTTCTTTAAGGAACTCTAAATTCAAAAACCAGATATAGCCATGATGAAGGCAATTACAAATAAAAACAAGCAAGGCTACGTATTTAGAATTTTAGGTGGTCTGTACCGTATTTTCCAATGATGGGAAAAAATGGAATACAAAACGCTCTGCTCACACCCTTCTTAAGAGTGCATGAACAGCCCTGACCGGTTTGGCTCAGTGGATAGAGCGTTGGCCTGCGGACTGAAGGGTCCCAGGTTCAATTCCAGTCAAGGGCATGTGCATTGTTTGCGGGCACATCCCCAGTGGGGGGTGTGCAGGAGGCGGCTGATTGATGTTTCTCTCTCATCAATGTTTCTGACTCTCTATCCTTCTCCCTTCCTCTCTGTAAAAAATCAATAAAATATATTTTTTTAAAAAAGAGTGCATGAACTGAGACCCTCCAGTTTCTAGCATCTACACTGATGCTCATTTTATATTTGCCTTTAACTATTGGTTACTCAGCAGGAATAACCACTGCTGTGTCAAATGAGCAGTAATATGTCCTTCCTTCTCTTGTAACTTGATTCTTCAAAGACTAGAAAGATTTAAGTTCCTCACCACGATTCTCCCACGTCACTCACATGGCTACCTGTGTGATGAACTCTGCAGGTGCTCTCTGGATCTATTAGAACAAATACACAAACAAACAAAAACACAACCACCACCAAAAAGATTATCTTAATTATAGAGATACTCTTCCAGTGGTTCCTGCTAAAAGTGCCTCTCTTGCTTTATTTAAGGCATTAACTGGGTGCTGCCCACTCTAGCATTGTGCGTAGTAATGTCTTATGATTTGATTTCTATGATTTTCCTAAATCACAGAATTTCAGTGCTTTAAGGGAACCTGACACCCTCATTTGGCAGGTAGGTATAGCAAAGCCCTTGAAATCTGTGTGACTAGGCCCTGGTCCCTTAGCCACCATGGGACAGAACAGAGAAGGAATAACCATGTTTCTTGTCTCTGGCGCTCTGCTTCCTCCTTTGTTACTGATTGGCTTTTTCTGTACCTCCGTGCCCTTCTCGGTCTTTGCTGGTCAGTCAGGGCCTGCTGCACACACTGGGCTCTTCCCCTCGCTCCTACGGAGACTCTGGCCTGCCCCTCTCCTGGCCCAGTCCCAGCAAGATGACACAGAGATCCAGACAAGGATGAAAGCATCGTCTTCCTCTATTATTTTTCTAAATTGCTTTTTTCCTACCCATGACTAGGCAGTATTTTCTCACAGCTGGGGATGAACAAATTCAAAAGATGTTCTCAAATACACGGTTTCCAAGAGAGAGGCCACTAAGTTTTGAAAATACAAAATGAACATTTTTGAGTGATTTCACAGCTCATGGAAATGTCTCTGGTTAGAACCTCATCAGCAATGATTCACTCTGTGAGAAGGTCCCCTGTGGAGACTTTAGTCACCTCACGTTAGGGCATCGAGGCCTAGTTTTCCTGCTGAGATGGAATACATGACCAGGAAGCATTAACTGATGGAGGCCACAAGAGTCCCATCCCGTGAAATGAGGAATATTTCTTTAAAGATGCCCTTATGGTCTGAAAGATTTATGAATTTGAAGACTACAGTATTTCGCCTTTCCCTTAAGGATAAAGTGTCCCTTTGCCCCACAAGCATCAACTTTCAGAAGTAAAGCTTCAAGGTCAAAATGTTTCTTCTATGGCAGCAAGCAAATGTCCCTGATGAGGAGGAAAATATAGTTGATTACAGTTCAAGCTTGTGTGTCTTGATGTCCAGGACATCCTTTTCCAAGATAAAACCTGATTAAATGAGATTTTACCGATTGCTTGAGCATAGTAGATACTTAACGTATGCTTTTTACATTTGCATCTGCAGTTACCTTTTAGGTACTTTTTGCTTTAGGCTTAGCTGCTTTAAAAAACATTTTCAGTTGTAAAACTGCATTGTAGTTAAGACTACAGAAATGTAGCATGAGGCAAGCTTCCCCACCCATTCCCAAGCCAAATGGGCTATTTTTGTTGCTGTTGTTACTTCCCACCAGCTCAGCCTCTGAAGGAAGTAACTGACATCACTTAAATCAGCGTTAGGGAGCCACCGTCTTAGGCTTTAGTTGTAGTCTCCAGGACCTCGTGTTTTTGAAGGTCTGAAATAGGCCCTGAAATCTACAGTCCAGTACCAGTTGACCAGTGACTTATGGAAAACACTGAGTAATGCTGTCCCAGAGCTACAGCTGACGGGCAGGCCCTGGGTGCAGTGGACGCCTCCACGTGGCTCTGGAAGGGAATGGTTGGCACTGCTCCTAGAACAGGGAAAAAGTTCGGACAAAGGAATCATTTTTCACAGGAGCCAAGTCTTTCCTTTTTCTTCCTTTAAAATAGGGAGTCATCCAAAGTCCCCCTACTCCCCTTCCCTATTCCTTCTTAAACTCTTCAGGGATAGCAAAGAAAACGAAAATGCTTGGGTTCCTCCAGTATGTCCCACACTTTATATGACCAATTCTGAAAGCTGCAATCATTCTCTGATATTGATATTATCTCCCTCTTTACAGACAAACTCAGAGAAGTGAAATGTATATTCTACATTCCACGGAAGACAAAATAACTATATTTCAGAAGACTATATTATATTATGTAAGCATTTAAAAAGGACTTTCATTATATAACCTCTCTAGCCAACAAGGATATATAGGCTGTGGTCACCCATGAAAAGTTACTGGCGGAGCCTTGATTTGGTTTAAGTGATGTCCATGACCTTGTGTGCTACACAGTACAGGCCGAAGCAAATATTTTTTGGAAACAATTTTCTCCAAATTCTCTTATCTCTAGAAACACTGTAGACATACACATCGTAAACGCAGCACGAGAATGACACTCCAGGAGGATGTTTGTGTCCCCAGAACCTTGGCAATGCCTGACACATAGTAGGTGCTCCATGTTCCAGTCCCATGTGGACATAGCTAGGCCCTCTACTCCATAATCTCTTTCTGGACTTCCATCAGCCCTCTAGATGGACTCCCAGACTCCTTTCTTGCCATTCTTCAGTCCAGCCCTATAAAACAACTCAAGTAATTAAAACAAAATTAAGTCAGTTAGAGCTTACTTCTCCACTTATAATCTTTCCAAACTTTGCAAACAATATCTGTCCTCTTTACTGTGGCAGGCATGATCTGGCCCCAGCCAATCTACTAGCCTCACCCCACCCAGGCCCTCTTTCAACCTCACCGGGGTCGTCCCTACCACACCGGGGCCGTGTCGACCTGACCGGGGTCGTCCCTACCTCACGGGGGCCGTTTCAACCTCACCGGGGTCGTCCCTACCACACCGGGGCCGTTTCGACCTGACTGGGGTCGTCCCTACCTCACGGGGGCCGTTTCAACCTCACCGGGGTCGTCCCTACCACACCGGGGCCGTTTCGACCTGACCGGGGTCGTCCCTACCTCACGGGGGCTGTTTCAACCTCACCGGGGTCGTCCCTACCACACCGGGGCCGTTTCGACCTGACCGGGGTCGTCCCTACCTCACGGGGGCTGTTTCAACCTCACCGGGTCGTCCCTACCACACCGGGGCCGTTTCAACCTGACCAGGGTCGTCCCTACCTCACGGGGGCCGTTTCAACCTCACCGGGGTCGTCCCTACCACACCGGGGCCGTTTCGACCTGACTGGGGTCGTCCCTACCTCACGGGGGCTGTTTCAACCTCACCGGGGTCGTCCCTACCACACCGGGGCCCTTTTTTGTAATACCCCACAATTATAATTAAATAATCATCTGCACAGTTATTTGAATAACATCTGTTTCTTTAGAAATATGTATTCTCCACAGGAGTATCACCTGTCTGTTGTGTAAATTGCTATTTCTCTAGTGCCTTGTAAAATACACTGTATATTTTGAACTTCCAGTAACACTTTGGCGAATGAATAAATATACCAATGTACTTGTCCTAATGTCCTGGGGAGAAAAGGGTAAATAACTCTGGAAAGTGTAACAGAACTGTCAAGAATATAGGAAATCAGGTACATAAATTGTGAAACATAAGTCAACAGCCTATTTGTTTTCTGACACTTGATAATGAGAAATCTTTCAACAAATGGAAAATAAAAACAAAAGAGGACTCTGAGCATTATCTTATAGAGAGCTCAACAGCTGTAAACCAGGCTATCTGCAGCCCCTGAATCACTCCAGTGTCAGAGTATGTCACCATTAATATCTGAGAGGACTGAAGAAAGGAAGTTTGCTGGTTTGAGTATCATTTTCATTTTGAAAACAAGTATGTGGGATGGTTTATCAACAGACAGTCCATCTAAATATCTGTGAGCTGATGAAATGGTTTCAGTGTAGAATCCTAGATTATATTTGTTTTATCTAGGACTTTTTTCCCCTCAGTTCAGACCTTGCAGCCCGGCAATGGACAGGAATCTAGTGGGATAAAAGAGAGGATGTAGAGAAAAAAATATGTGGAGACACAACTGGAGGTTGGGCTGACACTTGAGTGAGCAGCTAGGGGTCTATTTATAATTTCACAGCAAAAGTGTTGCCAGGGGAGAAAGGCACAAGGTGTCAGTGACTGCCCATATGCTGAGGCTGTTAAAGTTGCATCTCAATCCACCCTTCTTTTGTGAGTCCTAGAACCTAAATGTGACTGCCTACCGCATGTTTTCTTTCAACTGGCTATTCGAATTCAACACATCCAAAAAGAAACCACCTTCCCCAACCCTTTTTTTTCTTCTAGCCTTCCCCATCTCAGTTATAGACCCCACCGCTTACACAATTTCCAAAGCTAGAAACCCAGGAGTCATTGTAGGTTCTCCACTCTCTTTACATTCTGTGTGGACTCGTTCATTAATTCCTGCTATTTCTATAATTCAGTGTCTCACGGGTCCCTTCACTTCTCTCCATCTCCATTGCCATGATCATTATTGCCATTACTGCCATTATTTTCTCTTATCTGAGTAACTGCTACAGCCCCCATCCCATCTCCTTGCGACCAACCTTTCCACACTCCCATTAGTTATCTGCAGGACTTACAAAAGTGCTTGATAAAAATACAGCTCTAATCATACTACTCCCCTGCTTAACACTCTCCAGTGACATCCTACAGCACCTTTATCTGTTAGTGGCAGAACCACTTATCATGTTGATTTGTATTTTGCTTATTTACCCTTCTCTATGTCTCCCAGTAGACTCTAAAACATGAAAGTAAGGTGTATGTCTCATATTCCTGTATTCAGCACAACATCTGGCTCAATAAATCCCAGTTAAAAGAGTGATGCTTTAGGAGATGACAGAATTTAACAAATGCCTCTTCAAATCTGGCATATTAAAGAGGATCAAGGTGTTCCTGGGAGGATTAAACAACCCAAGAAGGAAACTAAAAAAAATATTCAAGGAAGCAGAGAGGAATAAAAATGCATCAGTGAATGGGAGAGGGTAAAGGGGAGACTGTAACTCATGTTAACCTTCCCCTCCCCCATGAGTTACAAAGCTAACCTCTCCTCAGAGTGGCAGGGCACAGAAGCAGTGATAGTAAACTCAGGACTTCTGAAGAAGAAACAGCAAGGTATGAGCCAAAGGACAATTCAGAGTGTTCACATCTACAAGATATTCTTTTCTTGGTTCCATGCTAGTCCCTGATAAGGCATGTGGCACTGTTTTGTTTATAGCCTTTCATAGCTAATAGGGAGGTGTGATGCTTGTTCAGAACATGTATTTGAAATATAACAAATGGCATGCCTAGAAACTTGGGGTAAAAGATATGTCAACTTAAAGCCAATAACAACTAAGGGGGAATTGCTGACATTAGGGAAAAAAAATTTTCAAAAAGTCTCATGGCCAGGGTATTATCCAGAAAGCATTACAGTTCCCATGCATGCCTGGACAAGAAGTTAAAACCTGGAGACTCAGCTGCTTTTCAACTCTTCCAGTTGATGATTATAGCTTTGGAAAAGAAGCCAGGGTATATAGGAAGGGAGCAGCTGGTTCCACAGATGGTTTCAAAACTCAGGATGCAATATTCTGGATGTCAGCTTATGACCCCAGAGGTGGGGGCTCCTGGAAAGTGAGAGTGCAGGTCCTAGAAAACTGGGAGGGCTTCAGGCAACCCCTGACCACAAGAGGGTTATTTTGAAATGTGAGATCATGGAGTGACACTGTTCAGTGAAAACATAAACAAACAAAATTGTAAACTAGATCACAGGGAAGATATCACTTATGGCAGAGAAAGATAGATGGTACTGGAAAAGCATCTCCACTGCTGGTGGGAAAATTTGGTAGATGGCTATATTCTAGTGTCTCCTGAGATGCTAACAGATTTTTTTTAAAGGCTGACTTAAGTTTGGGGAATCCTACATACTAGATATGACTTTGGAAACTACACTTTACACATTAGCATAGTAAAGGCTCTCAGGAAACACACAAAGAAAGCAAATTGCTTGAGTTAAACACAAAGTTTACCACAGTTGTTAGACCATGTAAATCAGGGGTCCTCAAACTACGGCCCGCGGGCCACATGCAAATACAAATATTGTATTTGTTCCTGTTTTGTTTTTTTACTTCAAAATAAGATATGTGCAGTGTGCATAGGAATTTGTTCATAGTTGTTTTTTTTAACTATAGTCCGGCCCTCCAATGGTCTGAGGGACAGTGAACTGGCCCCCTGTTTAAAAAGTTTGAGGACCCCTGATGTAAATGCTTATATGACACCTGCCCTACCTAACAACAACTGTGGGACACAGATGTTCCCACAGAGCAGTTTAGAAAACCTGGATCTACACTCTGGACCCCGAGAAAGAAGATACCTGCTAAGAAGAGCTCCTGGTGGCTAATTGGCTAAAATTTAAAAAACAGAATCCAGCAGCCATTTCTACACAGGGGCCTCTCATGAAAACCGCACTTCAGTGAGAAGCCTGCACTGAACTGCCTGCCTGCACTGTTTCTGCCAGCTGACCCAGCCTTTATAAAGGAGTTACAGAATCCTATTTCAATCAATAGGATTGAGGTGGTCTCCATCCAATCAGAGCTACACTGACCACTCAGAGCAGTTCTATTCTGACCAATCAGGAGAATGCCTTTTGCATCAATCAAACTTCAAGGATTTGGAGTCCTAGTTTGCACGAGGACAAACCAATCAGCAACCAGGGGCAGAACCTTTATCTATATAAGTCAGCTCCCCTCTGGCTCTGGGAGTGTGCTTTCCCTTTCCACCGGAGACTAAAAACTGTGTTTCCCTGGCTGGAGCTGAAACACCAAAGATGAAACACCAGAGATGTCTCACACAGCAGAGCAGAGCAAACCAGCATAGGGCAGAGCAGACCTGTACAGAACAGAGGGAGCAGAGCAGAGCAGAGCTATCTAGCTGGAGAGGGGCCTGGTCCCAGGGCCTCCTAACAGCCAAGCTGTTTTCACAGCTGTGCTGAATCACAATTAAGCAGTTTGCACTGAGTAAAGTTTCCTTCTCCACTGAACCTCAAATTGGGGAAGCCTATTGATGTTGAATTGATGCCAACAACCATAAATTGATAATGCCAATGCACAAAGTCATGAGAACAAATCAACAACAATAAAAATAATTCTACAAAACGAAAAGTATGGGGAATAAAATAAACACAAAACAATAACATAGGAGGTAAATATCTTATAGATAAACCAAGACTTTGGAGTATGGGATTTAATATAATGATATATTTTGGATAAAATAAATAAACTCAACGTAATGATCTCAAGTGCTGCATATTGAAGTAAGTAAAAGGGAAGTTCCTGAAAGTGGAAATGGGATTGTAGAGGGGAACATCTGGATGATGAAGTGGGAGGAAAATGGAAGAGGTGGAATTGTGGGAGCTTACAATTACAGCTCAGAAAGGCATGTAATAAGTGATCTGATGTCCTGAAAAATCACTTTGCTAAAATCAGAGAATTTGAAACTATACACCTTGCTTTGCTAATAATTTTAGTAAACAGAAAAAGTAGTAAGGAATGGGTTTAGTGTCAGTTTAATTTTAACTAATAGGGGAAGAGTAGTTGGTCATTTAGAAATATCAGAAACTTTGAGAGAAAGCCAAGTGCTCATAAAATCCAGCCTCTCCATAATCCTGTCAGAGATATTTTAGAGGAGATTTCTTGGAAGGAAGGTTACACTAAATAATCTTAAAATCCCTTCTGAGACATTAAAGACGGCCTCTAACATTCTACAGCCACACTGAAGAATTCCAGAGGTGGTGGTATGAAAACTGAGAGAGAAGCAACACTCTGTGGCTCTCTGACTATGCCGGGAAAAAAACAAACAGCTGTATTTTATGCAATTCACCATATTTAAATCTCACAATAGTCCCATGAAAGAGATACAATCATCATTGTACAGAAAAGATGAAATGCTTTTATAGGCTTGAAGAAATTAAGGTCTCCAAAGAAATTTGACTAGTCAGAGGGGAAAAAATGGAATCAGCTTACATGTAAAATTAGAATAATTAAATAAAGTAGGAAATATTTATTCAATGGAGTTTTATAATTTTTAAATATAAAACTGTAAAATGGAAAATAATTTAGAACAAGGTATTAAAATGCATATAGAAAATCTTATATCTAATATGATTAAAATATTTGTACAGGAAAAAAAAGCCTGTAAGAAAATACATGAACACTAATAAAATAAAACAGAGCCTGACCCTGAGATACTGCATACCCCGCTGCTGGCAGCCAGCCCTGAGAACAAAGCGCAGTTGGAAGATAAAGAAGGGATTCTTAGGAAGACCATGAAAGGCAGTTTGGCTAATAAGGAGATACAGAACGTAATTCAGGACAGATATGGTAAATCTTCTATAATGAGTAGGGCTGTAATCCTTTACATGGTAAGTTGCTGAGAAAATCATGAATTGGTCATGGTTAAAATGTCAGAAGACTCAAAATAATAAGAAAAAATAATGAATTGTTGAGGTGTGGCTCACTCTGGAAGCCACCCAACATTTTCTGAGAGAAGTGGGAGGTGGAGACAAAAGTAAAGTAATTTCTGTTACATGAATATTTCAATTATGTGGATAGAAAATGAGGAAGAATGTGGGTAGAAAAATACAAATCTTTATTCTCAAGTTGTTAGAAGCAAGTATCTGTCTAGATTAGCTTTGGGAAAAAGGAGTCTGAATAAACACACATTTAAAGCATCAGAAATGTCATTCATGTGCATATACACACATCCCATAGCAGACTAATCTTCAATTGTATGACTTTTATAACATTTTGGAGAATTTTATAAATATCTTAAGTATAATGTTTTATAACTCAATTTTTGACTTTCCTTTTGCTGTCTCTCACTTTCCCCATCTCCCATCCTCTCTTGTGTTCATTCTTGTTATATTTAAGAATTTTATATATTTTTATATGTGTGTAAATGTATACATATGTGTGTACATATATGTACACATATGCATAAAATTATGTATAATTTACTATAGCTAGTTTAGACTTTCACATCTATGGCCAATATTGACCAAAAAGAAAAAAGAAAGAAACTAAATGCTTAGTCAATTCAGCACAAACTACACAGGCCTGTAGGCATGGAACGTAGTATTATAATTGACTGTCACCTCTCTATTGCACATTCTGGAAGGGCAAGGACCATGCCTGTTTTGTTTACTGCTGGAGTCCCTGCACCAGGATAGTGTCTCAATAAATATGTGTTGAGTGAATGAAGGAATGAAGGAAGGAGTGAATTCATACAAATCCTATGTATCTTTCCAGACAGCTCAACTCCCATCTTCCTGATAACATCTTCCTCAGAGCCTCAGTAATACATCTTTCTGGAAATTACTACATTCCTAGCATGAACCACTACTTAACAACTGATTCTACACATTATATTTATGCTGGGTTTTGTTGTTACTGCTGTGTTTTTCAATTTAGGGAGACATGCTCCTCAAGGACACTTGTATAGGTGTATCTTTCATTTCTCAAAGCTCTTGTGAGAGCGCACATAGAAAATCTCAATAAACATGTATCAAAGTAAATGGTGACTTCCTGCTTTGTGACATTTCTAAACATTTTCCCTATTGAATGCATTCTATTTTGATTCCAAAGTGCGGTGGAAAGAAAAGGTGGAACTGAATGGATTTCTAGCTCTGCCACTTCAATGCTGGAAAAGTAACCTAAACATTGTTTCTCTGCTTCCCTGTTTTTAAAATGAGAACATTAACAAGAGCAACAACAATAAGTATCCATCTGTGTCAAAGAGAAGACTGTGGAGTCAAGTGTCATAAGGCATGTGACAGAGTTTTGCAAATTGGAAAGCAAATCTTAGCCCTCTGTTTACCAATTTTAAAAAATATGGAGTTGATGTTGCAATGCTGCAGATGATAGATGCTGCATACGGCCTTTTTTCTGAGAATGGCTATTAGGCAAAAGAGCAAGGTGATGAGGAAAAGAATCTCAAGCACAACCTGCCAAACATGCCCCAGTCATAAATCACTGGCCATGCTCAACACTTGCGTGCGGAGAGATTACTGGGCACCTGTCACCTCCACCCTTTGGCACTGCTGCTTCAAACCCAGGAGAGAGCTTACCAGACACAAGCTGCTGTCCAGGCAACCCCACGGGAACCATGCCCAGATTATTCATGGCGGTGGCCCAGGCTGTGGGATCTGTCACGGACATGTTGAGCTGGGTTGTGTCTATCGCTATACTCCCCAAACCATCCGCGGCTGCAGGAAAAAAATAAACAATGACTGAGAGTCAACAGGCAAGGTTATTTGTTTTAAAGGAAACCAGGTTTCTAGAGATGTGAGGCTTCATTTAGCATTTTCCCAAACCACACACACACAAAAAGCACATAATCTATAGCAATGTTTCCTTCAGACATAAGTATAAAGAGTTTCTGAATACATTCTGGGAGGAAACAATGACATGTAGTTTATATTATACACAGAATGCCATTAAGAAAGTACTTCTGGAAAAACGAAGAATCGCTTTCTTCTCCTAGTGAAACATCAGTTCAGTTCCAAGGTTTCCAGACAAAGCAGGAATATTCTCGTGGTAACACAAGTCAATTGGCTTGGTAGATGGAAAACACATAAATTCTGGAGCAGGCACACCTTTCAACTAATAGAATCTCTAGAATAGTTGTAAGTCATGAAAATGGTCCTGACTGAACTTATTGTTACCTTGTAACAGATTTCCTCCTTTATAAACTCTTTACAGCATTGCATTAAGAAAATGTGACTTCTCCAAAATATTTCTTATAAGCAAGCTTTCACTAAAGCAAAATAAACAAATAAATGATACTACAAATAGCACAGAGCTAAAACAACAACAACACATACACACCACAAAATATGTCAAATTTGACTTAATGTTCTTTGATGTTCACTTGTTCCACAGCCTGATTTCTTTAAGGAGCCCAGGTTCTGGGTTCCATGCATAGTTTCATGCCTGGGCAAGCTTTTCCACTAAGAACTCAAAATGCCTATGTCCTGGGCTGGCCACTGACATTTACCTGCAGCCATCATCTGAGGAAGCCGTTGGGGACACTGGGTGATGCTTTCAAGGCCACCAGCATCTACTACTGAATTACGAGCATCCTGGGGGGCAGGTGCACTTTGAAGGCTGAGTGCAGGGTCCCCACGGAGATCATCAGATTCTGCAAAAAGGGAAAAGGAGTGAAAACCATAATAGTAAACTGAGGGAGCCTTCTAAAGAAAAACTGTTTATTCAAAAACAACCAACAAAGAACAACATCTAATCACAGGCACGGAAGTAGAGCTGTCTCCTGGCTTGGTTTCAGAGCCCTCTGAGAAGGTGGGTCAACTCTCAACCCAGCGAGGGCCAGTGCTGGCTGAATAAACAGCCCATCTGCAGTGAGTGCCTGGCCCCCTACTGAAGAGACTTCACAAATGGGGCTTATCAGTCCCTGCACAGCCTCTTCCACACACTACACATCAATGGAGAGGGCAGACTCAGGGCTAAGTATGATTTTTTTAAGTTAAAAAATTAACTGATGTTATTTTGGAAGACAGTCATCTGTGAAATATATTCAGAGAGGAAGAAAAAGTATGGAAGAGGGAGAAAAAAAGCAAGAATCTATTCACCATGAGACTGGTAAAGGAGTGCACCCAAACTACAATAGTCAGGGAAGGCCAAAGGAAATAATGGTATGCTGCTCATGAAAGAAGATCTAGAGCGTGTTGAGGCAGCAAAGGAAAAGCATTTGTCTTTTTAATTCTATGGAAAGATAAATTTAACTGGTCACAATTTATATATAACAAAATCTAATTTTAATATGTATGAAATTAGATTTTTCAAAGCACATTTCTAACAAAAACAAATAACAATAAAACATCAAATAAAGTTGCAAAGGGCGCGTCTACATCACATTCTTTATAAAATTCTATGCCATCTCTGCATTCTTAAAAATGCAAAAACATAACATTCATATATATTTTAAGTGCACTTGCACCAATCCAAAACTGGATGGTAAAACATGCTGCACTTAGATGAGTGATGTGAGAAGTTTGACTTGTAAGTAGATTTAATCTAACAATTGAATTTAAATAATTATTTTTATTTAGGTATAAATTTAGAAAATTTTTAAAACTGTTTCTGTTCATGGATATTCTAGCATTATATGTTATGAGAAAGGCCTTTGATGTAAGGACAGGAAAAAGGCCCTTCTTTTTCCTTGCTGTGGCCTTCCACAATTTATGAGAAGCACTTGGTAATTAAACCCCAAGACTGTTAGCTCCTCTGATTCAAACAGCCCCTCTGTTCAAACTGCAAGACAAGATAAGTTACTCTCAAGGCTACATTCTTGCATACCTCTCCTCCCCACTGTTTTTACAACTCAGGGATAATTAGCACCAGGGAGTCTGTAGTTAGTAGAAAGTTCCCTTCCTCTTTTCCCTTCAAACAAGCCTCTTTTGAACTCTTCATAACTTTTGCTGTAAGCATGTTTTATAGGCTTGGCAAATATACTGATAAGCCCCCTCCCTAGCACATCTGCTGGACTGTCTCAGCCCCAAATCTTCCTCCCTTCTTTATCACCTGCAATCGCAGCTGTTACCCTTTAAAGGAGGAAGCTGCCTTTTGATTCTTGCCCCTGTATTTATTAGCAATGCACAGACCGTTTCCCTTTGGGGAAAGTAAAATAAGCTCCCTCTCTAGCATCTATCTCTTCTCTCAGTTGTGAATTCTTTCACAGTTCGCATCACCTGCCAAACCCTATATGGTCTGTTTGTCAGTGTATCTAGTGTGAAGTTTGGACCTTTTATGGTGCCCTCTTTTATTTCTTTGATTCTTCCATGCAAGAAACAGTAACCCTTTGAATATGGAACTGTCTAAGAACAAATTGTTGACAATTGAGAATACATTTAATTTAAATGGAAGCTTAAGTTTCAATATCTCAAGGATATGTGGATAATAAGCAAATTGTTTCCATGCTCTCCACAAATCTCTAGTCCTCAACTAGAGGAGCCTAAGAGATAGTGGAAAATTTTTTCCATCAGACAAGAGATCCTCACCATATAAAATAAATTCAGTGACATAAATATGTAGCTAACTAAAATGTCTGCCCTTTAGCTATCCACATAGCAATATTTCTGTGATGAAACCAAATCTCAAAGCAACTTTTTTCTGTTTACCTCCAAACATTTCAGAACACCAAAGCAGAGTCTGGCTAGAATGTGTCCATTCTTCTGCTCAAATGGGCCTGTAGTGGAGTCCTTTCAGATTATCAGAAAGTCACTATTTATCTTACTTATCTCCCCAAATGAAGTTTAGTTGACTGGCTTCCTTGTAGCTCAGGTTCTCCCCAATGGGCAATATTCACAATTTTTTTTTCTGTACAGTGAATCTCAGTTCTGGACCACTCTATCAGAGAACATCTCTTTACTTTGTAGGCTTTATGACTGTGCCTGACCAGCCTTGTCTCACGTTGCCTTTTTGATCCAATGTTTTAGAGATAGTGTTCGCTTTCCTTGGCTCTGTAAATGTCTGCCCCAATAGTAGTTTTCACCTTAGTGATTATGGCTTCTACCCATCTTCACATTGTTCATGCCCATCTTAACAAACTGCTACTGTTTCATTAAAATAAGCATTGGCAAGATGTGGTTTGTAAACCTGGATTTATTCCCATCCAATGAGAAGCTTTGAATTTCAATTTATTACACCTCTTCAATCTACCAATCCAATGGTTTGAATGATACACAACTTCATGTGGCTACCATGTACTTAGAATGGTGACTCTAAAGTAAGTTCTATCACATCTTAGGCATGCCCAATAGTATCAAGGATGCCATGTAATTCTTTTAAAAAATAAAATTGAGGTGATTACTCAGCAAGAAAGGTGATATTTTCAATTAATTACTATCTAGTACGAGAGCTATTTTTGTTCTCTGCTAACATCTATTGTTCCTATTGAATACCTGCCTCTTGAAATGATTCAAGATCATAACGCCTAATTTATCATTAAAATCAATTTCTCTGCCTTAGTTTTCTTATTTATAAACCATAGAAAAATTAATATTTTAGAGAATCTTTATGAGTTTATTTGAGCCAAACTGATGACATATGCTGGGGAGCAAGATCTCAAATGCTCCAGAAAGTAACAGTTTTGTAGCTTCTTTTATGCACTTGAAATTAAGGAAGATTGGAGAAATGAAGGCAGGGTTTGGGATTATAGGATAGTTAACAAGGGCATGTGCTCTCTTTAATAGCCTCTTTGACGTGTATTACTTCTGGTATTTCAAAAGTGTGTTACCCTAGATGCACAAGAACAATGGACAGGTTGGCCTGGGATGTAACTATCCATCATAACCTGCCTAGTTAGGAATTAATGCTCAGATCACCCTGTGAGGTTACTTCCCATAGAACCCCCTTTTTTTCACCCACAGTTCTCCTTTTTGGTCACACATCAGTCCAAAGGATGCATTGATGACCAATTTTTTGGTCAGACATTGTGGTCTCACTGCACTAAGAAGCCACATTCATAAGAAGTCTCAGTATTGGCTGTGAGAATCAGCTGTGTCTATGGTGGGAGAACTTCTGTGCTGAAGACACCCTTACGGGGCAAGACTTGCTTCAGTGGGGCTTTGGTGCTCACTGAGTCTGCCCCCTGAGTGTATCCCTTATAGATCTGAGGAGTTGTAATTGGATGGTCCCACTCTGACCACTGGGTACACTGGCTCTTGGATCTAAGGAGGTGCTAATCTAGCCTTTGCCTGAGGCTACCCAGCAGAAGCCAGCTGTAAAGCAATGCAAGTTGCCCTGGGGCCTTGGGGCAGCTGCAGTTTGTTAAGTTATTTTCAGATTACAAAGGGCCGGCCTTTCATATGCAAAAGCCTCCGTGCATGGCTTGGGCGGGGCGGGGTCCCAGGGGATCAACAGGGTGGGCCGAGCGAGCGAGCAGTATGGCTGCTCTCAGTCCTGCCTTCAGAGGTCCTGGCAATCGCCGCGAGTGCCTCCAAGAGCCAATTGGCCTGGAGGTCAAATCCTCCCAGTTTTATCTACAACAATCAAGGCTTAACTACAACAAGACTGTGCACAAAGCCCACAAGGGGGTGCACCAAGAGTGTCTACCTCAGGTAATTGGGACAATTAGCACAGAAAGCCACTCTATCGACACAGCGAAGCATAAAAAATGCCGAGACAAAGAAACAGGACACAAATGACAGAAATGGAGGAAAGCAAACTACTGGATATAGAGTTCAAAACCACACTTTCTAGCTTTTCAAGAATTTTCTAGAAACTGCTGATAAATGTAGTGAGATCCTCAAGAAATCTAGTGAGACCCTCGATGTTGTGATAAAGGACCAACTAGAAATTAAGCATACACTGACTGAAATAAAGAATATTATACAGACACCCAACAGCAGACCAGAGGATCGCAAGAATCAAGTCAAAGATTTGAAATACGAAGAAGCAAAAAATACCCAACCGGAAAAGCAAAATGAAAAAAGAATCCAAAAATACGAAGATAGTGTAAGGAGCCTCTGGGACAGCTTCAAGCGTACCAACATCCGAATTATAGGGGTGCCAGAAGAAGAGAGAGAGCAAGATATTGAAAACCTATTTGAAGAAATAATGACAGAAAACTTCCCCTACCTGGTGAAAGAAATAGACTTCCAAGTCCAGGAAGCGCATAGAACCCCAAACAAAAGGAATCCAAAGAGGACCACACCAAGACACATCATAATTAAAATGCCAAGAGCAAAAGACAAAGAGAGTATCCTAAAAGCAGCAAGAGAAAGAAAGTCAATTACCTACAAGGGAGTACCCATATGACTGTCAGCTGATTTCTCAATAGAAACTATGCAGGCCAGAAGGGAGTGGCAAGAAATATTCAAAGTGATGAATACCAAGAACCTACAACCAAGATTACTTTATCCAGCAAAGCTATCATTCAGAAGTGAAGGTCAGATAAAGAGCTTCACAGGTAAGAAAAAGCTAAAGGAGTTCATCACCACCAAACCAGTATTATATGAAATGCTGAAAGGTATCCTTTAAGAAGAGGAAGAAGAAGAAAAAGGTAAAGATACAAATTATGAACAACAAATACACATCTATCAACAAGTGAATAAATAATCTGATGAACAGTATGAACTGGTGATTATAATAGAATCAGGGACATAGAAAGGGAATGGACTGACTATTCTTGGGGGGAGGAAAGGGGTGTGGGGGGTGCAGGAAGAGATTGGACAATAATCGTGCACCTATGGATGAGGACAGTGGGTGGGGAGTGAGGACGAAGGGTGGGGTGGGAACTGGGTGGAGGGGAGTTATGGTGGGAAAAAAGAGGAACCAGTGTAATAATCTGAACAATAAAGATTTAATTAAAAAAAAGAAGTCTCAGTATTGACATTTTGTTTACCATTGGGAATGGGGTAATATTAGAACTATGGGATCTGAGTTGAGGGCAAATTTTCCCAAAAAGGGAAAGGCAGGTCTCACGGCCTTCATTACAAAAAACCACTCTGAACCATTTCTATCCTATCAACTACATGATCCGAGTCCTGCTGTATTGGCCATCTACTATAACAGAAAGATTAATATCCTTAATGATATTTATTTACACACAGAGATGTGGGTAGTTAAAAATTATAGCAAATAAAGCACTTGGAATATAGCAGGTGATAATTATTTTATTTGCAAGTGTAGTGTTCCCATTAAGGTACCCTGGGATCTTTGTGTTTTGCTGGATAATTATGTAATTAATTCTAAAACAGTGAATAACACTTGATATTTCTCAAAGTAAGCATTGCCCTAGTTTTCTGTGCCACACCTAAATTGTAGAAGAATATTTCTTCATTTTCCACAATTCCTTTATAAAATAATATAATGTAATTTAAAAGATGTATGAATTTTTCTACCTAAGTTTTTTCTGCCTGTGCAACTACAAAAGCTTTCATGAAACTCATAACCAATTGTGCAACTGGCTTTTAGTGAAGTAAGATTTTCACAATCAGATGTACAAAGGCCAAAGCTTTGTCTAGGGATCACCTAAAATTTAACCTGTTTTTTGTTAAGGTATATCCAAGTACAAAGCTTCATGCCCAATTTTATAACTGTTCAATGAGATATATTTATGCTCAGAATTTCATAGAGCTATATCAATAAGGCAAATAGTTTTTGAAACTCACTAAACCTATAAAAATACTATTTAGCCTTAAAAATGGCACAGGCTTCTCCCACTCTTTATAACACAACTCTTTCCAACTCTGTTCAACATTTAAAGGTCCCAAGGAAACCACACACACACACACACACACACACACACACACACACACACACACAATAATAATAAAACCCATCTGTAATTGTCCATAAAACATAGATTCCTAACAAAAGGGGGTGGAGAGGAGTTCAAATTTATTAATGTCTTGTTAAAGTCGATTCCAAAGAAACTTTTTTCATTTGACATCTGAAAAATTCTTATTTTATAAAAATTATTCATTAGCATTATCATATATATTGTAAAAATAAAAATATATTCCCAAAGCTCTACTTTCTTCTTCTATTACTAAGAAAATATCTCACTTTGCTCATGTAATCAGTAGGCTACTCTATTGAACTTATGAAAATGTTACGTAGTTTAAAGCAATATAGAATACTAGAGGCCCGATGCATGAAGCTTGGTTCAAGAATGGGCCTTCCTTCCCCTGGCTGCCAGCACCTCCTTCACTCCAGCCAGGAGCCGCCTTTCTGCCTTCCCACATTGCCCAGAGGCCTGGAGCAGCTCAGGTGGTGCAAGTGAACTGCGATCTTTGTTGGGTTAATTTGAATACTCACTCCTGATTGGCTGGTGGGCGTCATGAAGGTATGGTCAATTTGCATCTTTCTCTTTTATTAGTGTAGATTGTTAAATAGATGTTACTTATGCATTAACTTCATAATTTTTAAGCAACTGTCTATGATTAATAATGGGAACATTTTTTTTCTTCCCGTAATGGCAAATTAAGTTATTCATACCAACTCTCCCATTTAGGAACAACTAGAAAAGCTTAATGTCTTTCATCAGTTTTATACAATTCTCACTGTTATCTTTCCAAACTCTAAAAGATCCCAAGGACAAGCTGTACTAGTAATTACTGTAGGGGATTACTAAGCAGGCTTCTAAGGAGAATAGGTTCTGTTAAGTGCTGGATCTTTTGTTTTACAAACCTAGGAGGTGAGTGAATCTGCAAGTTTTGAGGCAGAGTGGAATTGCTCTGCAAAATGTGGTAAAAGAGGGAACTAAGGATAAATACTTTGATGGGAAAGAAAGAAGGGATCTTTGGTGGCCATCCAGGGAAAAGGGGACTCCAGAGAACGGAAATGACTGAGGCAGATTTTCAGGTGGTCCCCTAGAAAGTACACTGTGTAAATCTTTCCCCTGCCCCTTCCACAAAACGTCATGAAGTCTACATTGGTAGGGGTGTTTTGGAGGAGAAAGCTTGAAGAGGATTAGAAAAGGCAGCTGAAAATGAAGATTACCTAAGGTACTACATGATAAAGCATGATAAAGTTTTCAAGTCTGTTAAATATAGTCATGCACCTTATTGACAACAGTTTGCAAGGATGCCATGAAACTCTTTACAAAAAAATAATGGTTGATGATGGAGCACATGTATGACAGTGGTATACCTTATAAGACCAGGTGTGTAGTAGACTATACCATCTAGGTTTGTGTGTGTGCATTCTATGATATTCGTAACAATGACAAAATCACCTAATGGTTCATTTCTCATGACATAGCCTCAACGTTAAGCAGTGTATAACTGTATACTGGAAGTTGGTTATTAGTGATAAAAAAATCTCCTTATTAATGGTAAATAAAAGAATTAAGATTTTGAAAAAGATATTTAGAATAGATTAGATTTTATGAAATATTGCATTTTATAGGGGATTTCTAATGAGAGAATTATAAAGTAAGAACATTAGATCTAATAAAGCTAAAAAGATCCTTCTCAGTGTTAGAGAAAAAAGTCAGCTTTAGGAAATGGTATGAGCAGAGGATGGAACCAGGCAGAGTTCAATTCAGTCAGGGCTGAACCAGACAGTGCTGTATGTCAAAGTCATGAAATCAAAAGGTCTTCTTTAACACCTGACCTGTTACCTTTATACTTATAAAATCACCAAACTCTTCAAAAATGTCATGAATTGACACACATCACGGCACAGTACACCTGAGGAGAGATGCCATTCCTGTTCCATGTAGTTTTTAGTTTGTTATTCAAGACAAGAAGACAAAGGAACTATGTACTCCCTCCTCTGTGCTCTCATAGCACTCTGTGCCTTTCTCTACACCAGCATTTGTAACTTCATGTTCTAATTAGTTGTTTATGTCCCTAATAAACAACAAGATTAGAATGATTAAGGAAACAAGTCACCTTTGCATACCCAGCTGCTAGCACAGAATCTGGAATGTGCTTTCTCTCTTCCTATAAGTTTATAAAAAATATTACAATTATATCGAAATTACATGTATATGCATACATATATATGTTTTCAAATGAATTTAAGCATAGGAGGAAGAAGGAAAAGTGAAAAGGAAAATAAAAGGGAAAGAGGAATTATTGAAGGAACAAAGGGTCCAATCCCAAAGGTTGGAAGTTTGAAAGTTAAAAAACACAAAAGGGGGAAATGCTGTGGGAGACTAGAACATAGATGAATTTAAAATTTAAAAAAAAAACTTAGAGAGAATTAAACAAAAAGTTAGATCTTTCCAGATAAACTTTTGGTGAGTTTAACAGGGTCATTCTCTGATATCTAAGAGCCCACACCTCCCTGGCAGCCAATGTAGGGTCGTACGCAGGTTACAGTGATGTTCTCCTTTTGTGAGATTTCTTACAGCTGCTCATTGAATGAGCCAAAATCTATAAATAAGGGCATCTCCAGACCCATTAGGCAGTGCATTAGTGTAACAATGGGATAATGTGTACAGTGCTTAAGAAGTGAAATCATTGGAAGAAAGGAAAAGTTTCAATTGGCATGCATCACAGAGGATCAAAAGCAGATCTGGCCATTTCTCGAACACAAAATGCCATTAAGAGTCCGTGATTACACCCTCCACTTTTCCACCTTATCTAGCAGCCAATTTTGTTCTACAAATCACTGTTCTATCTTAGGAAGAAAATGGTTACTGAATGAATGGTAAGGTTTTACCCATGTCTTCAAAGAACTCAATGTGGAGAGAGAATGAAAGAGAACAGAAGTTCTCCCTCTGAAATCACGCAATCAAACAAAATAACCAACTTTGCCAAAGAGACAACTCAACCAGGATAGTAGATAAAGCCAATTATCTTTTGATATAAAGAAAAATACAATTTGGCATTACTTACATAAGTATAGAGTAATGACAAAGGTAAAATTGTTTTGTTTTCAGGAAACCCGTGTTTTAAAAAAATTACTCTTTATATGTTTAAATTGAACATAATAATAAAAGAGAAAGCTTGATACCTTAGAAATAAAGTATTTCCCTTTCCATTAAAAACCAAAAAGAAAATAAGGCTGGATGCTACTATGGTATATGTAATTTCAGAGTATTTTAATAGATAACATTTAAAATATAGGGCCTTCCACATTTAGACTATTTAAGATTTTCTGAGGACAATATTACACTTGAAGATTATTTATGAAGTATGTAATGAGTCAGCTCATTCCTCTCATTAATGGAAATCTATCAAGCACATATACAATATGTGATCCTATGCTGTTTCCTACCTTCCAAAATACACCTATTATAGGAAAAAGTTATCATTGCTGACTCTGCTGTGAATTATTAAAGAAAGCAATCTAATCTGTAAACATAAGCCTGCATTCTTTAAAGCTAGAAGAGTCTCACTTTAAGCAAAGGTTTTCTAAGTCCCTGAGGATTCAGGACAAACACTCAAGTTCATAAAACATCAATGTTCGAGCCTTAGAGTTCATCAGTTCCAACTTCTCAAAGATATAGAAATCACAAACTATGTCTGACAGGCAACTATTTCAAAATAGCCTTACAGTTCAGAAATTCTTCCTTCGGCTGAGACCTTATCTAGAAAGTAAGAGATTTGAGCTCTGCCCTTGAATCCTACTTCTGCAGTGATGTGTGGCCTTGGTAACATGATTCGTCTACCCCCTGAATAGGGATATTAAGGTCTAATTGCAAACTAAGTCACAGATAAGTAAATAAGGACATATCAGAAGGTTCTTGCTTATACTCAACCAAGTGTTGTTGTTTTTTCCTGTTTGCATTCTCTGTTCTCTTCAAATCCCCATTCAAAAAAGTTCTACAGAATAGACAAAGTAAACAGAATGCTGCAGCTACATAAAAGCTTCACTTGAAATGGCAAAGCCATGAACTCTGGAGAAAGAGCAGCCCAGAGACCAGAGCAACGAGTGTTTTTGAGAAAGGGGACAACACTTTTGAAACACACTGCAGGTGATGTCAGGCTTCAAGAGAGGTGAATTCAGCCCTGACCGGTTTGGCTCAGTGGATAGAGCGTCAGCCTGTGACTGAAGGGTCCCAGGTTCGATTCCAGTCAAGGGCATGTACCTTGGTTGCGGGCACATCCCCAGTCGGGGGTGTGCAGGAGGCAGCTGATCGATGTTTCTCTCTCATCGATGTTTCTAGCTCTCTATCCCTCTCCCTTCCTCTCTGTAAAAAATCAATAAAATATATTTTTAAAAAAGAGAGGTGAATTCTATAAACCACAAACACCACCACAAATCAAAGAAAAAATTTGTATGCATGCATAGTGTAGAAAGACATATCGGCATACACTGGTCTTTTCAGCCACACTTACACACAGAAAGCAATTTCTATAAATTTTGTTTTCTTATATAAGGGAAAGCAGACAATATAAAATTCTCTTATTTGTGCTGTTTTGTACATTTTTTTTGTTCTGTACTCATTTTACACGTTGACCCAACCATGGAAAACATATTAAGCTACAAGGTGGAACATTTTAATTGTAGTGGGTGAATAACTGACCCTTAAATGGCTGCAAACTCTGGTAAATGAATCATCTATTTCCCACAAAACCCTGATTAGAGCTCTTTCATCTATGGAAATTTACCTGCAATAAAACCCAGATCAGTCCACATCCAGCCTGAGCCAGTTGCTCATCCTGTTTAACATTTCTCCTAGTAGGGTCACGAAGAACATGTTAGTTACTCTTTAAACTAATGTGCTCTTAATGAAGCCATTTCAACATGATGAATAAAGCATTAGCTCTGTGGTCATGGTTGCCCAAGAATTTACAGACTTAGCAGGCCACCCCACCTCCTATGAGTTGCCCCGGGCTAGAGACCTTGTTTTCTCTTTCCCTAAATGACCACCTACATGCCTCATAACCAGTGGGCTCCCTGGGACGGTTGGTTTTGCTCTGAGGAACTCACAGGTGTGGTTATGTTATGCAAGTGAGTTCCTCAGGGGAGGGGTATTGCGGCACAGTGCCTGAGGGAATGCACGTGCAGTGCAATACCCAATTGGAAAGTTCTAGACTGGCAAGAAGCATTCTCTGGAAACAGGTCAAACCTCTGGTGCCACTGGCTGTGTTCAGCAAGATTCAACCGGAAGTGCTCAGACAAGCAGATGGCTTGTGGGGCCCAAAATTTCTTGAGACTTGGGGTGAAGATGGTTCTAGCGCCAAGGACATTCACGATTCAGAAGCTAATAGGAAGACTGTCCTGGTTCTTTCTTGGTGAAAGTGTTTATGCTCTAGCTATTTTGGAGGTCAGGCCTTACCATCAGAAGTAAGGCTTGTCCACATACAGTGGTCCTGGCAAGGCTTACAACACGGAACACCTCCATGGAGGTTCCTGCTCCCCAAAGAGGAGGGTGTAAAATAAATGCTGATGGGAAGGTTCCAGCACTGGAAAAGGTTGAAGACCGCTGTAAACACTGCTGCTACAGCTATAACTCCTTCTGCACTCCTTTTCTATCTTGGTTATAGACTTCCATAAAAAGGTGAAAATGTGCTGCTCTCTACCCCACCTTCTCCCATGTTAACTCATTCTTCCCATCTGTAGGAGACAATATTTGCCTCTTAAAAAATGTCATATAGAAATCCTTTCCTAGAAGGGAGGGTTAAGCTTCTCAAATAGAATCTGTTTCTACTCCAATCTTCCAGACCAAGGACTCATTGGCCCCTGGGAAAGTAGCCCATTTTTCTAACCATGGTTGTATCAACATCTAGACCCATATGACAGGAGGTCTATAAAAATGTTGGAGAGCTGAAAATGTTGTGGCAACGAAACATGAGTTATCAAAAACAAATGATTATTTAATAAAATTCCTATAAGTTTTGTATCATGACAACTTTTCTAATTATCAAATTTAATACTCATGTTGACATTATTATAGTTGAATATCATTTGTAAGTGGGGCTTTCTCACTTTGTAAATAATTCCTGAGTCTGAACAATTATGGAGAAATCAGAGCTTGTTTTAAATAAAAGGAGTAACTTGTAGGCAAATAATTTCAAAAGCAAAATTATAAAAATCTTGTCCAAATGTCAGATGTAAGTGCATTCCACATGTTTGATATGTGTGGTGAAGTCTGCAAAAGTAAAGCTGCTGCTGCCTGAGCCCACGGAGGCTAAACAGCTGGTCTGAGGCACCGTCTGTGTCCTTCCTGCCTGCTACACGTGGGATAAACAAATCTATTATTCCCCCCAAATTCGCCAAACTTGGATGAAGTGCTATCCTAGTTATTTATTCATAGATTACTTACAAATTATCAGGGGAAGGTGGAGAAGCAAGCAAAAAAAATGACCCTAAAGAACACAGACGTGAAAGAAAAACATCTGGCCAATGGTACCAAATGTAATTTCATGTTAGCTTAGTGTAATCATATTTATTTATGGTTTTATTATTCATAAAAAATTAGGCTGAATGTGCTTTGCGGGAATGACAGTATGTTGCTATTGCTACTGTGGTTTATTATTTTCACAGCTAGATGGCTTAAACTCAATCTAAACAAATATTGTAAAAGAATTCCCACTAGCATTGTCACATTTCTTCCTTTTGAGTCGATGAAAAAGACCTGTTTTCAAGTCCTGTGATGTTCTCACTCTTGTGCAATTCTAAATTTTATGGTTGATTATGAGATACTATTTATTATAAAATAATGGCTAAGAAAACAACTGTCAACTAGTGGTGGTTAAACAGTGCGGTGTACCAAGTGATGGCATTTGAGAAGTGCAGTGGCTGTCAACTCCAGGCCTTGCACATTGAGCCATTAGGATAATTACTCTATTACTTGCACAATGAAGTAGGCATGTATTCATGTACTGATCCAACATATCAACCTGACACACACTCTACAACACCAATAGTTTTATTAATAAGCTAAAAAAGGTTGACATAACAATATTTACATAATCAACCTTAAACTAAATGTAGCATTATTCCAGACTTCTCACAGTGCAATCTCTGCACACCAAACTCTTACTTGAATAGCAGACATCATCTTCATTCAGACATATTCCCCAAACTCTTGCTACCAATCCTAGCTACCAGCTAATTTAACTGTCCTTTTGTCTAGCAGTGAAATTTGCATGAAAATACAGTGACACAGTTCTTTTCAATCTGAGAACAAACATTAATATACATTAGGTAGATGGGAACTAATATTCTTTATAAGGACATTTTAATTTTAAAAGGTATCATTACTAACACTAATACTTGTAATGAGTTAAAAAGCTAAAGTCATAAATTACAGGAGAATATCATCCCCTTATCCCTTCCCCCAGAGGAACCCACTGGGAAAATAGCTTACTACATAACAGTCCCACATAAATTGATCTTATGAAAACTCACAACAACCTATGAGATAGATGTTATTAGCAACTTTTTACAAAAGAAGAAAAACAAAGATTCAGAAAGGTAAGACTTTGGGTCATTTACCCAAGGTCACAAAGCTAATGAATAGTAGGGCCCAGGGTTCTGTTTGTCTTGGCCTGGACCTCTATTGTTCTAGATTTGGGGAACGAAGGTTTTCTCCAGCAAAAAGGCAGACAAGGAAGTCCTTCTTGGTTTGACTGGCTCTAAAGGGAGAGGAGTCTGGGGTAAAAGGATTAATTTCTTGCCCTGGGGATGCATTCACATAACAGATGTGTATTTAATGCTTACTCAATGCAGATCACTGTGCTTGAGATCCACTATGTAATGGTGATTAAGACATAGACCCCGGCCCTGGCTGGTGTGGCTCAGTTGGTTGAGCGTCATTCTGTGCACCAGAAGTTCCCAGGTTTGATTTCCCATTAGGGCACATACCTAGGTTGATCAATGTTTTTCTCTCTCCCTTCCTTCACTCTTCAAGGTGTTTGCAAATTCAAAAGTGTTAGCAGACTTGAGCTTGCTACAGTGTGCATAATAGATACTCACAGGAGCCTGCCTCGTATAAGAAAACAACAACTAGATTCTGAATATAACTACTTATTAATGTATTGCTGGGCTTGCAGGAAGGAAGGAAAGTTACTAAGATTACTCCATCCCCCTTCCATTCCCCACAAGAAAGAAAGACAAGTAGAGGAGGAGCTGCTGTGAGCAGTAAGGAAACATGAAGCCAGAGTTGCTTGGAGGGAAAATGCCAGCATCAGCACTGCGCCAGGAGACAGCCTGCGGTGGCAAGGTAGAGCCGGCTGAGGATCCCATGTGACCAGGACCTGGAAGCTTTGTTGTCTTTGCATGGCCCTTACCCCAGGCCCGGTCAGCCATCCTAACCCCTCTACTTCAGTCATAAAAGTAGGCAAGGAAAAGAATCTGAGCAAATCAGCACAAATCACTGCCAAAAAACATCTCAAGATCCATGCTTTATTGAGTAGCACATTTTTCTTAAAGTCAGAATATTGATTGCACATTAGAGAAAAGGAGAGGGGGAACAAATGCATAAGACGTCCACCTAGGGTTGATCTGTATGTAGCCTGGGAGTTTCAATGGGCTAGAGTTTATCAGAAAATCTTACAGACGCCTTAGCCCAAACTGGGCTTAATTTTGTCTGAATACATCTATTGAGGGTAAATCTGTGGTTTAAGCTGAGAGGTTGGTATAAACATCACTGCCATCAAGGACTGCCTGGAACTCTTCTCCCTGTGCAGACAGCTCCTTCACCAACACCAACACTTCTCTCCTTAACAAAATATAATAGTGAGAGATAGGAGGGCAAGGTGGGAAGGCTGGTCAGGGCAAATGAGTGGGACGCCTGGGAGGTAAAGTCGGATTACTAACTCCTTTTCCCCGCTTTGTGCCAGAACCCCTTCCCATCCTCGTCCCACCACTTCTCCCCAACACAGTGTCTCTCACACAGCCGTCTAATTACATTGTCAGCTAGCTACACGGCAGGCCTGGCCTTGTTCTCCTTTCTGCCAGCCAACAGGAGCTAGAGAGTAGGAAGTGGAGGTACTGTGGAGCTCGGCAGAGCCACGAGCTAAGTAAACCAGAAATCCCAACTTCTAATTCCTGTTTCAAGGAAACACCAACCTACTGGAGGTTCTGGAAGCACAAGAGTCTATGTTATTGTGGGATGTACATTTGAATCAAAGTCTCACTGTGTTCTTATCAGATTCATTACCATTTGACACTTAGCTTTTTCATTCCCAGGAAAGACATTCTTAAGCCCTGAGAGCGGATGTGGGGACATCCCTTTTTCTGCCTCTCCTATTAAAAGGTGCACAGCAGTGTGGCAGCACAATTTGCATATCATAGGAGAGCTCCTGTCACAAGTTCCCTGTGGGCCAGTTTCCTGAGCTTTTCCACTTCATGCCTTCAACCCTCCTCTCACAAGTTATTTGAGGGGCTAAACGCATAACGCCCTTTGAAGAGCTGAAGGAAATGACACGTAACTGGCAACACTGTCAGACATTTTGATAGTTAAATCCAGCCCTTTAGGTAGGTTCTCATACAGGAATTCTTTCCATTACAAAATAGCAGCAAGAACCCCACCCAGGACAATTTCGTAAGCATATCTCCCCCCGCCCCCCCCCGCAAAGTACATATTCTGATCTCTCTGGTTTTTTTCTATCAGCATTTTGGTTTAATTCATTGTTGGTGCAAATGGCACCAGACTAATAAATTAGGTGGTCTGAGCCTTTGTGTGGCAGGGTTTCACTGTAGCATCGCTGTAAACTCCTGTGGTCCAGTAGCTCAAACAGAGGGGAAAGCTAGTAATCTTGCTGTCTTAATCCAGCAAACAAAATTCAGAACAACAGCCAACAACGGCAGGACATTTTGGATATGTTTTGTGCCCTTAGATCACACACCTGGGAACCAAGGAGATGAGCAGACCATTTTAGGAAGGGCAGCAAATTAAAGAGAGACTGTGAATTAATACTGAAAACGTGATGCAGAATAAAATAGAGGTTATAGTCCTATCCTTCCAATCAGAGCTGAATTGAGCACAGATTGTTTCTGAATTTGCAAGCGCCTTGTTGCGTTAAATTGCAAAATTTAGTTTATATGAGGATAAAGGTGACATCCGAAATATATTAAATGTAATCCAATGGTTATAAATTTATATATGAAATCCAGAAACGTCTATTTCCTCCCTGCCATGTGATCGCAGTTTTGGTGTATGTGCAAGCAGCGGGGCTCAACATGGAGGTAACCAAAGCAGTTGGTGCAAAGGATTGCTAATCTTGTCCATTGCAGCAGACAACATGCACAGTATTAGTAAGTGGTAGGTGACTTATGTCTCTCTCATGCGGATGGAGAGGTGTTAGAACTAGAACAGAGAAGTAGCTAAGTGAGCCAACTACTCTTCCGTTTCCTCCCTTTACTTGAAACAAAAACAATGGAGCAGCTATTAGTTAATAGCACATTTAAAGTTTGCTGAGAGGAAGAAGGTAGTAGCAGTAACAAGATGCTGCGGTTAACAGAAGATGGTCCATTTACCTACATACACTGAAACTAAATTGGTAAACTGCAGCATATTGGGTCAGATGGTCTTTCTATTTATAATTTTTTTCCTTTTTTTGTTCTTCAAAGAACACCTTTGTAGATATGGGTGTTTTAAAATTCTGATCAGAATTGGCAGTAGGAAAAGAGCTGGGGAAATAATGGAGATTCCAATACTTATGTGATACATTCACAAACCCTATGAATTTTTAATGAAGGAACCATGTCCACAATTAGATTTGAAATGAGCTTTTCTTTATGGGTGCTCTTATGGTAAGTGAGGTGTGCGTAAATTTTACTTTATATTCAGTAAATGACACAAGTGTAAAAAGCACCATGATGTAATAGAAAATAAAAGCAAATTATTGATTGTTCACAGATTTTCCTTCTCCTAGATTTACAGAAGTATGGCAGTTTTTAAATTTACATTTCATTTTATTTAAATGTCACATATATGCCAAGGAACTCAGTGCATTTTCAAACAATCATGACCTGAAGCTGTCCTTTTGTATCATATGGAAATTTTTTTTATTTGTTTAATTTGTTTAAAACTGAAAAAAAAATGTTAAAATTTAGAACTTTGGGGAGAAAGATATTAAGCTTCCCCATTTGTAAACTGAGCCATCACAATGAATATAAAAATATTTAATAGTATAGAAGATAAGAAAGTAGAGTGGGGTGATGGCAATTTAATTTGCATTTTGAGGCTAAAGCTGATCTCTTGTCTTCAGATGGCTTAAGTTTCTAGCACCACAGAAACATGCACAAACAGCTTCCCATCGCTCTTGGACGGCCTCCAAACTCCTTCAGAATCTGCCTTCTGGTCACCTTGGCAACCTCGGTTCCTACGGCTTTCTGTCCCCTAGAGCTCCCAGAACACAGGGCTTATTACTCTTCCTTGAGCCTGACAAGCATTGTCCTCCCTCAGTGACTTTGCACTGTGGTTCCTCTAGATACATGTACAACCACCCTGCTCGCTCCCCTCAGTCCCTTCTCTGCTGAAATATCACCCTGTGCAGGCAGGCCTTTCCTGACCTTCCTAAAATAGCATCGTCACTTACCTCTGTCCTTCTACCAGCTCTATTTCTCTATAGGATTTCTCAGTCTCAGAGGTCATATTACATAATTATTTCTTTGGTAAGTTGGTCTGCCATAAGGGCAGGCTGACTTTTAAAATTTTTAAATAGTTTTTCTGCAACATCACCATCAGCCAAAACAGTGTCTGGCACACAGATACCCATGCTCCCTCCCCTTCAACAAATTCACTGAGCAAATATTATGAGTGTGTATGTTGCATGTGTGTACACATTTATACATACACACACACAAACATATATATAAATACTGTATTAATTGTGTTTTCTATTTTCTGTATCTCCGGATGCTTTGCCATCTGGGGACTTGCTGACACTGGAGAGCTAGCCCATTCCTAGAGACAGCAAACAATGCGCCTGGAAGCACACCCTTCCAATGCAAACCAACTTTCCAGAGCGCATCCCCTCCATCAGCTCCTTTGTGGGGCTCACACCGGCCACTATCCCCAGGGCCAGGTCCTAGACATATAGAGTCAGCCCTGGAGTTATTCAGACTAGCCAATCCTAAACCGCATACCCTGCTTCGCCTCTGCTCTCCCTGGGAAGCCACAATAAGACCTCTGGCCAACCTTTTCCCATCACTCCCTCGACATCCTGACTAACCCTTGACCCTGGTGCCTCCGATGCGGCCTTCTGTGGTGTGGCAGGTCCTCTCCTCTTAGGAACTGTAACAAACTATCTTTTCTTTTTTTTGTTTTTGTTAATCCTCACTAGAGGATATTTTTTCCATCACTTTTCAGAGAGAGCAGAAGGAAGGGGTGGGGGCGGGGAGAAGGAGAGAGAGAAACATCGATGTGAGAGAGACACAGTGTCTGGTTGCCTCCCACACACACCCCAAACTGAGGCGGGGAGCAGACTCTTGACAGGGAATCCAACCTGTGACCCCTTGATGCATGGGCCAATACTCTAACCACTGAACACACCACCAAGGGCACAAAATATCTTTTCAACAGCAATCTTGTCCTGGTCTTTTGGCTTCACCATAATGAAGTCTGTATTTTAAAATGCACATATACAAATTTGTTGAATGACTCAATTAAACATGAAATTCACTGTATCTTTAGGAAAAGGATATGTAATCATCACCAGGAGTTATGGTTTCCCTGGACTCACAAGAAAGAAAAAGACTGTGACAATTTCAGGATTTATATGTAATTTAGCCCTCATCTTGGCTCTGAGACAGATTGTTTTTGTGGTTATTACTGTTGACTTCTATTTTGAACCTCAAGCTTTTTGGGGGGCGGGGGGCGGGGGCTAGACACTATTAACTCAAGGGAGCAGCAACCCTGCCTTGTTCTTTTTGCCAGACACAAATAATTAACAGTAGATAGCAAACACCAATAAATTGTCAATAAAACATATACAAGTTTATGCTCTTTCAATATAAGGAAATAATAAGGCCTACCCATAATTTTCTAAATTATAGCGAGCTCTAAAAATAATGAGGACAAGTCCCACCACTTGAAGTACTCAGGGAGGTTTTATTTTTGTGTTTTGTTTTTTTAAACACATCAGAGCACAGTTGTTCTCTTTTCATTCCAAGAAAATATAGTTCATGTTGTTCCGTGGCCCGTGGGCAGATGCCTCGATGTTCTCTGCTGGAACGCACCTCAGGCGGGGCTGAGCCTGGGCCTGACAGCTGTGGAAACTGATCCTGGAAACTGACCTTTGATGCCCCCTCATAGAAGCTCAGAGGAATGTGCTGGGTGGTTACCCATTCTTTGCACCTGGGAAGGTGGAAAGCCTGAGGCTGGGGTTTTCAGCACAGTCAGGAAGGGCCAGAGGGATATGAAGACATCCACAGGCATGGCAGAGAGAGCGCCCGCATGGGCTGGAGAGAGGTTCGCCCCTGTCAGTCGCTGTCTTTGGCAGGAGAGCCCTCACTGGGCTTCAACAGGCAGGGAGCCTGGCTCGCTAAGGGGGAACGTGCCATGAAGCCTCCCACTCTATGCAGCTGTCTTCCTGCAGGCACACCATTGCTCCCGTACTTACATTACACAGCTCTTTCCAACCACGGTCACCCTGCTGACAGCCACATACTCCCGATGGAGAAGCCTGACCTTGCTTAAGGTATTAGTAATATTAAGAGAATATCACCTTGCTTTCCAAATAAATTCAAGGATTAAGAATTTGCATTAGAGGAGACAGGAGCGTTCTCTCTGGCCCATCAGCCTTCCTTTCTCACCAGGGATGCACACTGCCTCCTACATGTCCTCACCCATGGCTGCTCCCTGTGAACATGGATCCCCCTTCTCTTCTCTATGCATCCTTCCCTTCAGGCTCACATCAAGGCCCACCTTGCCTGTGAAACCTTACAAACCAACTTGTTATGACTGCTTGCTCCTTCTATCTCCAGAATTCCTCAAGGGTGGTATGTCCTGGAATTTAATGTGTGACATGGAATCATTAATTTAATTTTTAATAGTTATGTTTACTTTGAGCCATGAAATTAATGTTTTCGTGGATTACAAAAATTGTCAAATATTGGCAGTTTCACATAGTTCAAATTAATATGTTCCAGAAAGAAGGGTAAGATTTTGCTGATATTACTGCTTAGAAAGAGGCTAAAATAGATACTTTCCTGAGTTTTATATAAATAAATAAGTAAATAAATATTCTATTGGTACAGATACAGCAAAAATAACTAAGCTGGTATCCACCATCAAACTACAGAACAACGGCATGTTGGCAAGCAGTGTTCTTTATGCCCTTTTCCATTTAACGTGACCCACTTTCTTGTGGTTATTTTCTATGTGCGTTTTCTCTCCGACTAGTTTCCCAGACATTGAAAGGCAGGGAGCAATCTGAATGATCAACTTCGTAGCAGTCACAGCAGACAGACCTGTGAGAGGGACTTGTGTGGTCACTTATGATGATATCTCTTTAGGAAACACGCTTTGTTCTCCTTGTTATTTATTCTCACACTGAAAACTGACGGGCCATGCTGTTCTGGCCAGGAAGCTTTAGACCAGAAGCACTTTAAAACTCAGGCCTCTGAGTAACTCAGCACGTCAGAAACTGCCCCAAAGTATTAAGATGCCGTGTGGTCTGTTGGAGGAAACATGAGTTGACCATCTGGACTCGCTATATTTAGCAGCATAATATGCAGTCTTCTCCACGTCCCAGTTCTAACAGACAATGTCACAAACAGGTGGAAGAAAAAAGACTGTGGGAGCCAGATCCTCCTAAAATATCCTCTCGGCACCTGTCCTCTCTGCACAGCTACTGACCACTGCGGCCAGCACCAGGTCCAGCTAAAGACTGTCCTGTAAACTATGCGGCCCTAAAATGTGGGGGGGGGGGGAGAATGACTCATATTTCAAGACATTAACTAATGGGACTCATACATTTCTCTTTTAAAAACGTATAACATTTTAAATGCAGTTGGTATTCTGAAAGCTATTGTAACTTATGCTGTTTTTCAAAAAATTCAGTAAAGAAAAACAAGTATTCCTATGAACCAGTCTTTATTGCCATTTACAGAATGATACGTCTCCACAGTAGGAGCCATCACTAGATGTTGAAACCAATTATGTTTTTAAGATATTGTAGAAATGCGTAATGAGGAGAAGGGAAAGCATGGTTTTCGTCTGGGTGTCAGGGAAGTACCACAGCAAAGACAAATATGGACTGAATGTTGAAAGATAAAAAAGACCTCAATAGGAAGAGGAAGAGGGAAAATGAGCAGGCATCTGAAGAAGGGACGACAAACCCCAAGGTGTGAAATAAAGAGTGTGTGGAGGCCACTGGGAGGACACAGCTGGCTCCTCACTCTCTCACATTTAAGGGAGCTTATTCAGATCACACTGCTCTTCATATCTATATAATGACAACGATAGCTTTAGTCTCTAAAAGGCTGCTTTGAGGGGAATGTCAAGGGATTTAAATTCATACTTCCTACATAAAACGTTTTTCTACATAAAGATGCTAGCTTATCAACTAGAAACCAAAGTGAGCTTTTTTATAAAAGATAGACTGAAAAGATTAAAGAAGTCTTGACAATATAAACATGTATTTACTCACCAACTCATAAAATACTAAAACTAGGATTTTACTGCTCAAAGAGTGAAGGAGATCATTTTAGTAGAAAGAAAATAAAGTACGTTTTTACAGCATAGAGAGTAATCTCAGAATTCATTAGCCAAGAGAACAAAAAATACACAAGGTATCATATATTTTAAGACAGTTTTAAATAAAGTCAGGGAGAACAGATTTAAAGTGGTTTACTTAAAAAATAGGTTAGGAATGACAGGAATCTGTTTGCAATATTTAAGGACTGGGAAGAACTACATAATAACTGTAATATTGACCAAGTGTAAAAAAAAGTCAATAACAACATGAAGATGACAGGACTCTTAGAAGAAAGTTGCTATATCAGCCTGGCATTCATAATAGTGAGGACAGATTCATGCCATTGATTTATGAAAAACACTTTAAAAAGTCAGCAAACTTTTATGGTCATAATGTAGTGAATGAAGAGGGGATGTCACTATAGAAATCACCATGTCTTTATGAGAACTTCTCTTACAAATTCTGATTCCCAAGGGAAAAAAAATAAATTGAAACAATTACAGAAAAGTAAAAACAATCACAAAAGGGCAGGAGGACAGGAAGAAGTCTTAGAACAACACTGGAGAGGCCTGGATCCAGAAGGACCGGGACTGAACATTTTGAAAAAAAATATCAGAGCTACTACTTGGAATATATTTTAAAATATCTGAAGAGAAGGAATAAGGAAAAATACAAATACCTTTTGGGAAGGCCAATAACAATAAATAACAAAGATGACAGAATTGTTCAACTCCCATTTTGTGAGTCTCTTTCTGCAAGCAAAATAATCCATAAACAATGCAATCATGAAGTGTCAGCCCGAGATGGTGGTGGGAGTGGAGAGAGGGAAGACGGTAGAGCTAGAAGCAGATATTCTCAGAACAAGCAGCAAGCTTACACTTCCAAGGTGATATGCTACTACGTCAAATGCTACTCACTCTCTTACAAATCTGAGTTTGCAGCACATTTATCAGGATTAGGTTATGAGACCTTGAGAACTGGCAACTTTGGAAACTGCCCATAATGACTATTGGAATTCCAAAGTTGGGTGTCAGTTTTGGAATGACAACTTACTAGCTTGTGACTTGGGAAAAAAAAAGATGAAAGTAATCTTCACATATTAGGAAGAAAGCTAATATAGGTGCTGGTCTAGATATTATAAGTAATATGCCAAAGAAGAATTAGAACCAATGAGTAAGGGAATGGCAAATTGGTTTCAGGTTCCTTCATTCTTTTCCCATTCACTCAGTGAATATTTAGTAAACTCCTTCTGTGGGTAGCACCATTTTAAGTTCTCTGCAAAACAAAACAAAACAAAACAAAGCTCTTTCCTAAAAAGGGAAGGCCAGACAGATAGGTCAGTATAGAGGCAGGTATGTAGGTAAATGGGGACATTAATTAAAACACAGGTTAATATAAAGAACACAATGAAAGAACCAGTCAACTCTGCCAGTGAAGTAATTTTAGATTTTCCTGAAGGATGGATGGTGAAAATCAGGGGCATAGGGATTATAAATATTAAAAAGAAATAAAAAGGTATTTTAGGCATCAACAACACTATGAGCACGGACACTTAGGCTAAAAGTGTATGGCATGATGTAGAAAAGTGAGTAGTTTTGTTTGGCTAGAGAGTTTAAGGGGCAAATGGTGAAATGAAGAAAAACGACACTGACATTGACCAGGGCCATGCTGAAAAGTTTAATTCCCATAGGCAACGGGGACCTAACAGAGTACTGTAAATCTGGAGTAACCGGATCACATTTGTAATTTAGAATGATAACCTTACAGAAATGGAGTGTAAACTCACAGGCAGAGAAGCTCGAGGAGATATAACCTTTTCCAGATAATTAGCAGAGAGCAGGCAAATTGAGGTAACAGTAGTGGAGGTGGAGGGAGCGAATAGATTTGGGAGATATTTCTGGAAATCGAAACCAATAGGATTTGAGCAATTGGAATTTGGCGATGATGGTCCAAGAAGGTATACTCAAAAACTATTCATAGCTTTCTCACTTGGGGACTTGGTAGATAAAAATAGGAGATTTCCAAGGCACAAGAACTGTTTTAAAGTGATTTCTTTAGTTCATTTTGGAATGAGGAAATGTGAGTTTTCTACAGAGCAATCATATGCTTCTATCACTGAACTTATATAATACGTGAAAGCATGTCTGTCCCCTAGCAGATATCCATTGTCTCAGTAGCCACAGAACTAGCCTCTGTGCCTGGTGCACAGCCTCTTAACGTTTCAAGGACATTAGAGTCAGTTGAGAAGGTTCTTACAAATACATATGCTGGTCTCCAGCCCCAGAAGATTCTGATTCAGTGGATCTGATGGGAGGTCCAGGTATTATTTAAAAAGCTCAAGGAGATTCTGATGTGCATCAAAATTTGATAACCACTGTCATATATATTCAATAAATAATTGATTAATTAATTAGAAAAAGAAATTGAAGGAGAGAAGGCTTCTGGAGTTCTTGAAGTAGCTGGTTGACCTATACTTAACAGTTTAGTAGTTTTTAATGTTAAATTATCTAATCTAATAATAGACAAACATGGTAATTGACCGAATCTTCGCTACGCTTCCCACTGGCTAATCAGGGCGATATGCAAATTAACTGCCAACTAAGATGGCGGTTAACCTCCAACAAAGATGGCAGCTAATTTGCATACTGCAGGCAGGGTAGGACAGCGCAAGCCACCATCCAGGCCCCGTGTGCGACCTGGGGGCGGGGGCTCAGGCAAAGCGATCGCTGATCGTCTCGCCGAGCCCTTGCCCGACCACCAGAGACACATCTCAATGTGATACGGGGGCAGGTGGGGGCTGGGGTGAAGGCAAGCGGTGCAGATCGCCTCACCCGACCCCTCACCCGCCCACTAGAGACACATCCCAATGCCACCCGGAGGTGGGTGAGGGCTGGGGCGAAGGCATGCGGTGCCCATCGCCTTGCCCAAGCCCTCGCCCGCCCACTGGAGACACGGGGCCCACTGAGAGAGAGAGACAGAGACAGAGAGAGAGAGAGAGAGAGAGAGAGAGAGACGGAATTTGGCACCCTGCATCCCTCCCTGATCGACCACTGCAATTCCAAGCCAGTGAGGGCTGCCTTCAGGCCGCAGCTCCAGGTCCCTCACCCCCACCCCAGGCCCGAGAGCACAGTGCTGGGCAGGGCACCCAGGGGTTCAGGAATGCAGCGTGAGGGGCCGGCACGATGTGGGGGGGGGGCTGTGTTTACACCGCCAAGTTCCCCACTTCTGCCCTGGCCCGTGTATGCCTCCTCCTTCCCCTCAGAGGCCCAGCTCCTGCCTACATGCTTGCTGGGCAGGCCCAACTGCACCGGGGAGTGAGCCATGGTGATCAGGATGGCCACTTCCTGGGATGGGATGGCCAGACCAAGGCGATTCATGAGGGCGATGAGGCCCGTGGGGCATGCGCAGCCCTCAGGCGGCGGGGGTGGCCGGCCAAGTTGAGTCTGGCTTCAGTGGGGCCAGTGGGAGCCCGTTGAGGCCACCCCAACCCTCACAGGTCCCAGGCGGATGGTGGCTCAGTGGAGAGCAGTGTCTCCATGCATGGTGCCCAGGGGTGGCTGTGAGCTGCTGCAACCCCACCCCACGCTTCAGGGAGGGGGAGAAGGCTCGCAGCCACCAGCACCCTAGGCTGCACCTCCTGTGCTTCAGCCTGCCCGGTTGTCAGGTTGTCAGGGTCCAGAGCAGGTGAGCTGCTCCCTTCCCCTAGTGGTAGAACAGGGAGGAGAGCGCTGGGTGCAGGGAGGGGACCTCGGCTGGGATCCTCCTGGTGTGGAGAAGGGGCCCAGCCTGGGCTGGGTGGGGAGCTTAGGAAGTCTGGCTAAGCAGGCGCTGGTTCATACCAACTCTTACTCTGCCATCTTCCTCCAGCTCTTCAAGCTAGCCCCCCTGCCCCACCTGTCTGGGGGAACCGGCTCTGGGTGACCTCCCTGAGCTCAGACTGTGGACTCAGAGACCTCAAGGAAGAGTGCAGGAGCTGGTGCAGAAGTACCAGGGCAGAGTTGCTTCAGTGTCTCGGTGAAGTTTGCAACTGACCCAAGGAGGAAACCTGAGAGGGGAAAGGCCGGGAGGCATGAATTGACAGCACTTTAGCCACTTGAAAACAGCTCCACTTGGAATGTGAGGCCTTTGTATGTTCAGCTGAGAAGTGAGGGGGCTGAACTCCACCATCACTGAGCTCCTGTCAGTCCGAGGCCCAAGCGTCCACCACGACAAGGAAAGAACAGAGTGAGGGGCCCAGAGGAAGGGAGGACAATTGAAGAAAACCGTGTCTAGACTTTCCCCAGCCCTCTCCTTCTTTCTGCTGCCTACAGGAGCCCCAGGCCCGGCCACAGTTCTGTCTCCACCTTTTAGTCCCCTATTCTCCAACCACAGAGAGTTGATAGAGTAATTTCGGTCTCTGAACGAATTAAACTCGTAAGTCAAGGCCCCACTGTGTATGTGTGTGTGTGTGTGTGTGTGTGTGTGTGATATATATATATATATATATATATATATATATATATATATATATTTAACTTTATTTTTAAATTACAGATTACATTCAATATTATTTTGTATTAGTTGCAGGTGTACAGCATAGTGGTTAGACAATCATGTACTTTATAAACTGTTCCCTCAGATATTTCCAGTACCTTCCTGCATCATACATAGTTATTGTTGACTGTATTCCCTATGCTGTACTTTACATCCCCTATTCTGTAACTACCAATTTGTACTTCTTATTCCCTTCATTTTTCTTACCCAGTCCCCCATCCCCCTCCCCTCTGGCAACCATCAGTCTGTTCTCTGTGCCTATAAGTCTGTTTCAATTTTGTTTGTTTGTTTATTTTGTTCTTTAGATTTCACATATAAATGAAATCATATGGTATTTGTCTTTCCTTGACTTATTTCACTTAGCATGCTGCCGCAAATGGTAAGAATTAAATTTTTTTAATGGCCAAGTACTATTCTGGTCTATGTATGTACCATGGCTTTTTTACAAACTTGTCTATTGATGGGCACTTGGGTTGCTTTCATATCTTGGCTATCCTATATAATAAAAGCATAATATGCAAATTGTCCCCTCAACCGGGACTTCGACTGGGAGTTTGACCAGGAGTTCAACCAGGGGACAGGGCCGGCCGACCAATCTCCTGCCCCCCCCCCTCTCTGGGCCAGTCCGGCCCTGATCGGCCCCAATCAGGGCGGGCCAGCCGGACCCACCTGTGCACAAATTCATGCACTGGGCCTCTAGTTGTAAATAACTCTGCAATGAACATAGGGGTACATATCTTTTTTTGAATTCATGTATCTGAAGAAACTCACCAGTATAGTATTGATTGGGAAATTTGCAAGATGACCTTTCAGATCTCCCAATCTTAAGGGTTCATGAATATGATGTTATGGTATCCCTGGCTTTGACTCTTACAGACAGAGCACTGGCTGGGTAATCATTAGTTTGATCAGATGAATCTTCCCTTACATCTCTTACATTATAATGGCCATCCTCTTTTATAGTAACCTGTTCTTTAACTACATAATATTTGTGTATTTGTCAATACATATTTTTCTCCATCTACAATTTTTCCGAATGTCTGCCTCTCATACTAGACTGAAGTTCCATGCATTGTTTCTTTTACTCACTATTGTGTATCTAGCACAAGGGTGGGAACCTTTTTTCTGCCAAGGGCCATTTGGATATATTTATAATATCATTCCTGGGCCATACAAAATTATCAACTTAAAAATTAGCCTGTTATATTTGGTCAAACATTTAATTAACTTACCCCTAATGCCTTGGCAGGGCCAGACCAAATGATTTCGAGGGCCTTATTTGACCAGTGGGCCAGGCCAGACATTCCCCACCCCTGACTCTAGCACTTAACTAGAAAAACACAGATTTCCAGTGAATAAATGATCGATGAGTCAGATTTTTCTTGTGAAAGTTTTTAGACCACATTGCGTCACTTTTAGTGGGCCAAAGATCTGTCCGTGAGTGAATTATAGACCCTGAAAATGGTTTCAGATAACTTAAAAAAATACAATTAGAGACAAAGCATTTTTAGATTTTTTTTGATGCTATATAAGACAGCTTCTTATATAAAACAAAAAATGGAGGATAGATATCTAATAGAGTAAAACAGGCACAGGTGTTTAACCTGAGAAATAAAATTTAAACCCTAGGGTTACTCCTTATGTAGATCTAAGAAACCTTAGCCTCAAAGTCTGATGAACCTAGGACTTTTGTATTATTTATAGGTTATTATTAGGCCTAACAATTAGGCACAAAACAAATAAATGAATAGAAAAACCAAAGCTCATATTAGTAGAATAATTAAAGTGAAAACAAGTGGGTAACTTAAGGAGCCTAATTGTGACCAATGTGCTCCTATACGTTTGAACAGTTAAATATTTGCTGCAGTACTGATTACAATATTTCACTAACCCATGACAGTTTTTGACATTTTACTTCCCTGAGACTGAATGTGAGTTTTTTTTACACAATAATGATCAAAATCAGAATTCCAGTTTACTTAAAATTTGCCATGCACCTCCCAAATACTACCACTTTCACATATATCATCTCATCTAATTCTCACAACAAATTTATAGACCAGGAACTAAAACTCAGAGTAACTTAGATGTAGGTCTAAAACTAGAATGCTGTAAAAAGTGTTCATTATAATTGTAAAAATCCTTGAAGTATCGTTTAAATTCAGATGAAAATGTATATTATATTTATAAAAGCATATTTTTACTAATACTAAACATAAACTGTAATCACTAGAATGGCTAGAATATTATGTTCTAAGTAATGATATAATTTGGACAACTAAAGAGAAAATACTATTTCAACTATATTATCAAAAAGATGTTAAAACTAGTAATAACATATATTAACATTATATGCACCCTTTGATAGAATACACTGAGAAGGGTATATCACCTCTGTGGTATTCTTGCCAAAATTACATAACCTCAACTTAATCATGAGAGAACATCAGACAAAAACAACTCAAAAACATCCTACAAATGACTAGCCAGAACTCTTGAAAACTGTCACAGCCATGAAAGACAAAGAAATAATTCGTTTCGGATACTTCTGATATATTCAGATCATCATTCTGAAGATCAGTAGTCAATACACAGTACTGGATGTGTTCATGTAGGTTTAAGAAATTGGGATAATTCCATAGCATATCCAAAATATTAGCTACATCTTATGATACAAACTTCTTTTTACATTATTTGCAAGTGTCCCAGGACAATTACAAATCAAGAAAAAGATTCCCTATGAACCAGAGATTTCTGTGAACTGGTTGCAAATTACACTGAGTTAAATTTACAAATCATCTCTTACAAAGGCTGTATGTTTCTCTACATAAGTATCTCAGCTCAGATTATTAGAGTTATGATGGTTACTTCCTTTGGACAAACAGAAAAGCAGACAAAGAAAAGCAAAACAAAAGTGCAGTGTGTGTGTGTGTGTGTGTGTGTGTGTGTGTGTGTTGTGGGGGGGGGGGCGGGAGGCGAGAATTGAAACAAGAATGAAGGAAACACATTCATTAACCTGGGAATGCTACTAGATGCTTCAGGCTAGAAGTGAGCAGCTTGCTTCTAAACAGATTTTAATTTTTAATCCAGTGGAATAGGTCAGATGCAGCTCTCCCATCTGGAGGCCCCGTCCCAGAACCTACCTGCCCTAAGGCAGTACTGCGTGTCTGCTGGTAATGGTCACCTTTGGGTAAAAGCAATCTCCAGGCAGCCACTTGGCTCTGCGTATTCTGATCCCAAGGACCAGTAATAAAACTTGGATGAACTCTCCCAACGGGGAGGAGGGCTTCTCCTTAGATATATGTTAGGAGTGAGAAAAGACATAGCCAATAAAAACATTTCTTAAAATAGCAGTGGGGGGGATATCTATGTTTGAAATAAAATTCTAATAAATAAAGATCAGCTTTACCACTTAATTAAAATTGGGTTGAGGCATATATGCCGGTCCAAATGCGATGCTCACGAGACAAAAGCTCAGACATGAGAGAGAGCTCCTGGGAAATTAAGTCGCCTGTATGGAGGGAGTATTGAACAGAGCAGGCCTCAGAGCTCCCACGCATGGAACTAAAATAAGCAAGGATGAACCGAGTCTGACTGATTTCCAAGCATTTCCCAGACCTCAGATTAGCTGGGTATTAGTGCAGGCAGGTCTCAGCTGTCCATGAAAATGAGAACACATTTTAAAAGCTGTGTTTGAATGTTAAAGGTTCTCAACATTTCTAGTATTGTTTACTGAAAAAGGTCAACACTCTAGTGTTTGATTTATGCACGCAGAACCTCAGTCTAAAAGCACTAGGTTTCCCACATGGCATTTGCTGAGAGTGTGTTAAATGCATAGTTTCAGAGCCAGGAATATTTATTTCAGTGAATGCATTATTAAGGACCTCTGCTGTGCCCACCACTGGGAGACAGGAGATGAAGCAGCAGTGACCTGCAGTCTGAAGGCCAAGGGCGCTGCCTAACTGGGTCACTCACTATAAACTCTAACAGCAATAACCCCAAACCCACACTCCTCCACACCTCTCTTCAATTCCCTTTTTACCAGTATAGAAATAAGGAAAATGAAAATGTTCAAATAAAACTCATATAGAACTTTAGTTCCAAGATGGTGGTTTGAGCCTGGTGTCTTTTTCTATATCCAGATCTATAAGCATTCACATCAGCTCTTAGTTCTTGCAAATCAAGAGTTTAACATACTGACTCCTTCCAATAGATTTGAGTTAAAATTATTATATGCCCATGCAAGTAAATTTTTATTAATTGAACCGGAAATAATGCATACCAATTTTATGATAGTGAGAGGAGTTATTCACCGTAGTAAGCCAAGAATATATGTTGTATCAATTAAAAACTTTCTTAGGAGTAAGTCCAGTGTTTTAATAGACTATGGAAAAGCATAAAATGAATGTCAGGTAAATTTTGACTGGAACACAGGAGAGCCTCCCTTTATCATTCTAGAAAACATACTTCTCTAGTACAGGCAAATTCCCTGATAAATTCAGACATTATCCTTTTTATAAATACTTTTCACTTGGAAAAGTGTTTTCTTTAAATTGAATCCTTAGTACATTTTAATACATAATTCGGTTTATACACACTAGACTTACATACAACTTTTCTAGAACACATTGTTTGCATAAAGCCAAGTGAACCTGTGATAAAAATTTATATCCCATTTAGATGTGGGGAACAGTACTCTCATATACATAGTAACATATACCTAGTTTTATATAACAATTTCTCCTTAAAAATAAGAACATAAAAAACGTAAGTCTCAGGAAATTTCAGAAGACTGTGGTGTTTAAATTATCCTTTTACTTGATACATTTTCCAAAACCTCAGAACCCTTATATTAAAGAGGTGGTGCTGACATGATCTGATTCAACCCCATGAATATGTACAGAGCCTCCTGTGCACTTCCGCCCCTGTGCTCTGTTCAGATGATGCAAGATGAACCAGGCACCGTCCACTCTGCCTGCCTCAGAGGAGGTCACCCTGGGTTGGCAGGACACACACACACAACCGGTTGTAATGCCCTGGGATTACACGCTCGTGGTATGAATAAAATGCTCTGGCAGCACAAAATAGAGTGAAGATTATGGAAGGGACATGGGAGCAGAGAGGGTAGTGCCCAGCAGAGGAGATGACATTTGAGCTGGATCTTGAAGGATGAATGGGATTAGAGCAGACAGAGGAGAGGATTCCAAGTGTGTGTGTAGGGGTGGGAGGGGAGGGGGGTGGGATCAGCCCATGCATGCCAAGTTCTTAAAATTTGACTTTTAAAAGTGTTTTACTCAAAAAAATAAGTTTTCAATGTCTGACATAAAATAAAAATCACAGACTAAATGGTTTCTCACTGGCCTGTGCTTCCTCCCAAGCACCCTACGTGTACTAAGAAGAAGGAGAGGACTTCATGCACCTGAGCCCGGTAGGCCTGGGAGTGAGGAGTGCTACCACCACTAAAAGGAGAAAAAGCAACTGCAATAATCACCTGTTTTCAGTGAGACTGAAACACAAGTTAAATTAATCTTCATGAGAAAGAGGGTCTGCTATGAAAAAAAAAAGAGTCTGCAAATCAACTGCAGGGTTTATAAGAATTTTGCTGTGTGCTGGAGAGCAAGGAAAAACTGCTCATTTTCTTGTATTAATTTAATCAAACTGGTACCCTGGGTGGAGATAAAGGCTGGCTCCTCTGCTGGCACAGAAGGAAAAGGAAGGAGGGAAAGCGAGCTCCCCTGGGTAGACCTGGAGAGAGAAGTTCTGGGAAGTCCTCGTCTTCAGTTGGGTTCTAAGTAATGGCTCTAAGCCCCAAGGATTCTAATGCTCAAGTGAAGATGACAGGTATGTATATGGCTGAGAGACTAAGACAAGGCCAAGACTGAAGGGTGTTCACAGTGCTTAGAAGCTAACTAGAGTACAATCCTCAGGGAGCCCTGGCCGGGTGGCTCAGTTGGTTATAGCATCATCTCATATACCAAGAGGTTTGATTCCTAATCAGGGCACATACCTAAGTTTTGAGTTGATTTTCAGTCAGGGTGGCAACCAGTCAATGTTTCTCTCTCTCCCCCTCTCCTCTCTCTCTCTCTCTAAAAACAAACAAACAAACAAACAAACAAAACAAAAAAACTAAGGGAAATTTGTTAGCTAGAATCCAAATATAATAAATCATATTTTGTTTTTTCATATTTTATCTAATGAAGTTCATTCATATTGCTATTTTTCAAAGATGTGTACATGTATGTGTAAGTACACCTGTGTGTGCAAGAGAGAGAGGTTAAAAAAATAAACAAACCAAGTATGTATGTAAATTATGTTCACTGTTTACTTTTCTTTGAGCCACCTACATGTAGAGTGAAGCTGTAGGAAGAATTATTTAGGAGGGCATGTCTTAGAGAGTTAACTCTTTGTTAACCCCCCATGTAAAAGAAGGCAGCTTCTGAGAGCTAAGCACTTGGGTTCTTGGATCCCCATGTTACCCTCACCGCCGCGCCCTGGGGGAAGCCTGGTGTGCAAGCTGCCGTGGCTTCCTGAGATTTGGGCTCCGGCCTCCAGTTCTGGGTCTGCCTCAGACTCAGTGTGTGAACATGGGCTGGTCAGTTTTTTCAGCTAAAAACAAAAGTCAGGGTTTGGATTAGGCACTTTTCATGGCTGTTTCCTTCTCCAATGTCCTCTGATTCAGTAGTACTATATCATGTCCTAAAGAAATGTTTCCATCCTTCTGGGTTTTATATATTCACATTTTAGAGCCACTGTAATAATAACAATGCCCCATCTAGTGCCAACACAGGGAACATTGGTACAGGAGTGCGGAGGGGGGAAGGGCTCTCTAGCTTCGGGGCTCAGCACGGCAGTCGGCACACGTGGTGGCCCGGTGAGCTTGTTATGCCCCAATGACCCAACCTGGTGATGCAGGGCATCTTTTAAGAGACTGTGTTTTACAACTTTTATGTGTGATGTACAACACTAGCACAATAGGACTTTTATTAAGGTTGCACGAAATAATCATTCCTATTATTTTTACTGGCAGCTGCCACCACAAACATAAAAGAGCCTCCAGGGGTGGGGATCGGCAGGCAGTACCTTCCTGAGGGAAGATGAGAAGGGACACGGGCTGAACCTCAGCCAGATTCTGGCATCTCACCGAGGTTTTTCAGACAGGGACCTGGGAGTTCAGCAAGGTTTTAATCCTTCACCATTCCCTTTTTATTTCTTTCTTTCCAAATGCTCTCACAAGGAAAACACTGCTGACTGGCTAACACCTCACCACACACTCTTAGAACATCCTGGGTTCCACACCACGCTGTCCCTCTTCTCACTTGATGGCATTCACAGGAAAGAAACCAAGGCAGGGAACAAACACAATTACTGTGTTCGTATGTATCATTTAAACAAAGGATGCACGTAGTTCCCCTGTGCTTATTTTTCTCCATTCAGTGCCACGGTAATTACTTTAAACTTTTTGTATTGCCATGTAGAAATCACTTTATTTTGGAACCTTCCTCCCTTCCATCTTCCCTCCCTCCTAGAAGCCAGGTGCATTCAGTGGAATATTTGTGGAGTGTCTACCGCATGCCAAACATCGTCTTAATGATGTCTGGGCTGAGAGAACATAATGAGCCCAAACTCAGAAATTCTCCATCATGCTGCCAGTCCTGCTCACAGCCCTGTGACCTAGATTAGTGGAAGCACACTTGACTTCTGGTGGCCAAACTCTCAGTGGCAAAGAGTTTTCTCCTTATTACCCCTGATGCTGATTCTTTTAATGGTTGAACCCATCCAGGAAGCTGCTTGTCTCTCAGAATACTCCCATGCCGACTGGGCTAACAGCTGGCTCTAGCTCACCTGCTTGTTAACCTGCTTTGATCTCTTCTAACCTGCTCCCTCTCTGTGACCTTCATCACCAGTCTGCCTTCTGTCCTTACCTTCTAGGGCCTAGAATCTAGGCAATCACTTGGAATTCTACCATCTAGCCCAGTGATGGCGAACCTATTGCACGCGTGTCAGAGGTGGCACGCAAACTCATTTTTTTGGTTTTTCTTTGTTAAATGGCATTTAAATATATAAAATAAATATCAAAAATATGTCTTTGTTTTACTGTGGTTGCAAATATCAAAAAATTTTTATATGTGACACGGCACCAGAGTCAAGTTAGAGTTTTTCAAAATGCTGACACGCCGAGCTCAAAAGGTTCGCCATCACTGAATTCTAGCCCAATGCCACTTCTCCCCAACCCTCAACCTGGACTTGCCAGTTTAATCTGCTTCTACTGTGATCCACATTCCAAAATCAGCTTGATCCCAGGTGTCCCAAATTGTCCTTAATTCCCTCATTACACAGCCCAATATTCCTGCACCATGATCTTCATGTCCATCCTGAGGACAATGCACCCTTTGACTGATGGTCAAAGGTTCAGAGTGATGGTCTCTGCTCAGTTCCACTGATCTCAACCCAGGTCTGGCAGCTGTGGTACTCCTGAGTACAGCTGTTACCTGGTATCCAGCAACTGAGGTAGCTCAAACTTCCCTGGAGGGCCACCAGAAGCTAGTGGTCTCTTAAAAAATACTAAAGAAAGGAAACATATAGAACAGGGCCCGGTACATGACAGGGCCTCAATTTTTTTTTGGCAAATTATGTAAGGGTATCTTTTAAATAACAAATTGCCAATGTCCAGAGTTACGATTGAATATTGTAAGCTTCAGGATAGGAAATCATTTTGGTTTATGTCTCTATCCCCAGGACCTTGCACAGTGCCTGGCATAAAGTAGGGTTGATAAACATTTGTTGAATTAAAATGACTTTGTTGAGAAAAGTATGTCAAAGCACTTTTGGAGGGTATCTAATTTCCCAGGAGTTTAGATGAGACACCTGAAGATGTCCAGACAAAACTATCAGATCTTTTGGGCCCCGACATCTACATGCTGCGGCAGTAGCGTGTGGGAGTCTATCCCACGGGCATGGACAACACAGGAGAGGAGTGAGAACTCTGCAGGACGGCCTGTGGCCTAATGTCCACTCCCTTCCTGCTGGGATCCTCTGCACCTTCAGGTTTGGCCTAGGTTGTGGGAGGTCCTTCTGATCAGCTACTTACTCATAAATAAAAACAAGAATCTGGGTTTGGCCAATCATCTCCCATGTTTGAAACACATACGAGCAGGAAACAGCCTGCTAGAGGCCCTCTAATGGAGCCCAACACAGCTGCCAGAACAGCTGGATGACAATGGGCTAAGAACGTAATTCTCTTAGTGAATGGTCTGAGGTCAGTGGAGCATTTAATTTTTTTTTTTAGTTCAAACAATCCAGAAATGTAGAGAACACTATACTTAGGTCAATCAAGGGGGCATGATTTTCAAATTATATTAGCACTCATTTCACATTAAATATAAAGCATTTGTTTTTTAAATGCTCATAGCAATCCATGAGCAAAAAAAAACAAAAAAAACACACATATATAGATACAGAAATGTTTAGTCCTAGCTGTGGTTCCTGATAGTCATCTTGAGATAAATTTCCACAACGGATGTTGCAATTAAGACAGTAATATTTATTGAAAGGTAAACCATAAATGTATAGCCCCTTGAAACATTATCGAACAGAAGTAATTTATACTACAGCTGGCGCACTGCATTTTAGCCCTGCTTTGATTTTATCAGCATTTGTCAATTAATCAACTTGAGCCTTGTAAAACATGTTCTCATATTAGTAGAAACAAGCAATTGCTTGCAGACTTTGAAGGAAAGGTCGTTTAATAATTTGCTAATTGTGCAAAGATAGATTTAAATTTTAAAAAAGGTAAACACTCATTACCACAGAGTATAAACTGCACTTTGTTTCAGATTAACCTTGCTAACTTAAATATGGTCAATGGTTTCACTTTTTTTTTTTTTTTACTGAATAGCAGACAAATTTGACAGAAAGAAATTAATCTAGCTTCAAGTTTTTAAAATTTATTTTAAGAAACTTTTTTGTTGTCACCTTTGCCATTTCAATATGTTGCTAGCCTTGAGGCTATGATTATAAACAAATCAACCATATTTTCTTGGCAGAAAGGTGAAGAGAAAAAAGACAAAGCACAAGAAATGGGAAATGGAGAAGCACAAAAGAGCCATGCAGTGCCAATGTTCCTTCTCTTCCCTTCCCTTCCCTTCCCTTCCCTTCCCTTCCCTTCCCTTCCCTTCCCTTCCCTTCCCTTCCCTTCCCTTCTCTTCCCTTTTCTGTTCTTTTTGCCTCAACTCATCCTTCCAGTAGATGAGATGTCAGCTCCCTGCTTCTGACTGCTGGTTCATTTTAGGTTCAGTATGTGGGAAAGAAGCCGAGTCAAGCTTCTCCAGCAACCCATGCATCAGCACACTCGCCAACGCTCTGGCAACCAAGAAAGCACTTTAACTCACTGCCACAGCATCACACCACCAACCACTGTGCAGTCATAAAGGACTCCACGAAGTTTAAAACGTACCTCGGAGAGCAATGTCTACACTGGGGTCTGCAGGGCTGAATCGAGAAATCCGCACCATCTTAGAAGCGGAAGTGGAACTCGAGATGAGCTGGCCTGCCTTCAGACATTCGTAAGAATATGAATTTTTCAGGGAGTTTACAGAGACAATGCTTGTTGAGTGGAGACGGGTCTTGCCAGACCCAGTCTTGGCAAACTGCTTTGCTTGCACAGCTCCTTTTATAAGAGTCCTAAGGCCCAGGGTGCTCTCTGCCTGCTCAAACTGGCTTATCAATCCATTCCATTCCATTCCATTCCATTCTGGTCTCTCTTCTAAATAAGTCATTATTACAGGCACATTTCCCTAAGCAGATGCAAACACTCTTTCCCCGTGCCACACTCCCTTGGGCAAATGAGGTTTCTTGGAAAAGGGTCAAGGAGCAAACAACATACCTACTGACAAACAAGCCTGTGGTTTCAGGGGACACTGTTACAGGCCACCAGTCAGACTGTAGACACTGCCTGGGCAGTGCAGTGACTCTAGTAGGGCCAGTTATGGGGAGCAAAACCTGACATCTGCAGCCAAAGTTTCTTTTTGTGGTCATAACAAATAGGTTTCTTTACTTATATTTTCCAGTTTTAATGAGGTATAATTGACAAATAAAAATGTATCAATTTAACGTGTGCACATGATGATGTAATATACATATACTGTATATTGTGAAATGATTACTGCAATAAAGTGAGTTAACACATATATCACCTCATGTAGTTACGTGTGTGTGTGTGTGTGTGTGTGTGTGTGTGTGTGTGTGTGTGTGTTTGTGTGTGGTGAGAAGGGTTTATTTCTTATGGAAACAATTCTGATAGTCAAGGAAATGAAAAATTTCCTTGTCTAATATTTCTAATTAAAAGCTGCTAATCAAATTCTAATTACTTAATAAGGTGGCAGCAAAGCTTTTATAAGGGAAATGTTACTATAAAATTACTATCTTCTGTTCTCATCATCTTATCTAACGAATATGGAATATTTCTGAAAAAGATAATCCTTATTGTATTTTTTTCACTTTGAGTCATAGGGAGAAAAGTCCCCTTTATCTTCTTTTACCATTTGCTTTTATTAACCTCTGCTTCAGTTAGCTCACTGCCACATACCAAGAATCTTTTCAAAACAAAGGAGATAAGAGGTAATGCCCATGTGGGAGGGAGGCGGCATGGCGACAGGAGACGTGTCCACCTAAAGCACAGATACCATATTAAGAAGCCACAGGGAAAATGAATGGATGTGGATGGCAGGTTTTCATTTGTTCCCTTAACACCGCAGAATACTGTAAGTAAGTTTGTGTGTTTCCATTCAAACGGTTCCAATATCTTGAAAGTCTTAATCATTTCTATAATCGCAGTTTCTGAAGTGTTCAAAGCTGTGCTTAAGGAGCATTATTGGTATTCAAAGTAGTCACACTACATTAAGCAGATTTACAGCCTTGTTCATGGTTATCCTTGATCATCTTTATTTAAAAGTAAGTTTAGGCTGATGAGGTGGCTTAAGCATCCTCCCATGTTTCAGCCTGTTAGTCATGCCATGCCAGAACATCTGGCTCTGCTGGGCACCCTCACACTTCTTCAAATGAAAATGAAGCTGGCAAGTTAAAGGGGGAGGGGGAGCAGGTGGCAGTGAACTAGGAAAAAATGTAAAAGGGCAGCCTTGTTTTAAAATGTACCTGGGATTTGGTTTTATTCAAATTATGGCATGTTTGCCACTGAAAAGATAGTTTGCTACTTACAGTTCCCAAGAGGAGGGGGGCATGCAATACCATGCCGAGCCACACTGGGCCACAGGGGCAGGCGCCAGAGTAGGTCAGGAGCAGAGGGAGTGAGGAGAAAACATGGCCAACAGCCTTTACTGTGGTTTCCACAGAAAAGGCAAAGCAAGGCAAGGTAAGAAGGTATAGGATTGGACAGTTTCAATAATGTCAGTGTGATTCAGTTGGTTGAGTGCTGTCCCATTCACCCAGAGGTCTCCGGTTCAATTCCCTGTCAGGGCACATGCCCTGAGATGTGGGCTCGATCCCCAGCAGGGGGCGTGCAGGAAGCTGCTGATCCATGGTTCTCTCTCATGGATGTTTCTCTCTCCCTTCCTCTCTCTCTCTAAATCAATAAAAACATTAAAAAAATAATTTCAGTGGGTTGGGGTACAGGAGTGGTTCCTGGTTTTCTAAATACTAGCCCTCTGGTGATTTAGGGAGGGGGATCATGTTCTGGACTGCAGGAGCCTGATAAGGTGAGGCTGGTGGGGACATAGACTCGGGATTGCTTGGTTTGTTTATCTAAGTGTTTGTGGTCCCAGTGTTTGCTATCTCTAGAAATTAGGGCACCCCGGGAAGGATCGTGCCTCTACCTGGGTCGCCAAGGCCCTAAGATAGCAAGTATCATAAAATATGGAAAATAAATACATGAATAATGTAAGCCTGTCTGGAACACTGCTACAAGAAGCTTAAAAACACCTGCTCAGACCTTACTGTGTGTAAGGATCACCTGGGTATTCTGTTAAAGTACAGATTCTGATTCATTAGATCAGGCGAGGCTTGAGACTGCATTTCTAATCAACTCCTTGGTGATATTGGGACCACACCTGGAGTAGTTACAGCCAAGAATACATCACTAAGAGTCTTCTATCTGAGGCACCTCTGCAGGGAAAGGGAGCCCCGCCTTGAATGAGATACTGCTAGACACTGAATACACAGACTCCATTCTGTTTTGCTTGGACAATACCCTTTGTTCATAGGAAAAATTATCCCAATTTTATAGGCAAGGAAACAGATTCAGGGTGGTAAGTAACCTGCCTGGCTCATCTACCTGAAAGTTAGACGATATAAATGTATCTGATGTAAACAACCCCCGCCGCAAGCGTAGCTACAGCTGGCACCACTGTGACAAAGAAGTGTCTGTTGGTAAAGGTCTCCTAAAACATAAAGTCCATGGACTTAAATCGTGGCCCACTTACAACTTGACTTCTACAAAGAAGAGAGATTGTGAATAGTGTTCATTATCTTAGACCCAAAAATAACTAGCGCTGACTAAATAACCTCTATTTCATTATAGCCATTTGAGGAACACTTTAAATGGGATTAAGCTAGTGTTTTTATTTTAAAAAGCGATACACATACACTGTGAGATACATACTCTCAAAGTTAGTTAGTCTCCCACCCACATACTCCTAGTTCAACTGCTCAGAGATAACTACTGCTGGGCTTGGTAGACTTCCAGAACTGTGCTGTGCAAATAATAAACTTTTTTTCCATATTCATGCATCCAGTCATTCTAAGGCACTAGGAGGAAAAACAGTAAATAAACACACAAAATACCTTGTGCAGCTTGCATACTAGTAGAGAAGATAGATCATAAACAAATGAATAAAATATATATTATGTCAAGTAGGGATAAATGCTAATGGAGAAAAAGCCAGGAACAAGAGTGGGCAGTATTTGCTATTATAAGTACAGTGGTTAAGAAAAGCTTTATTGAAAAGATGGTACTTGAGTAATGAATGACATAAAGGGGGTAATCCTATTCCACACTAACTTTTTCCTGTTGCAATGTATGTTAAAGCCCTCCCTGGATCAGATCTCATAGATTCTACCTTATTCTGTTTAATGGCTCCGCGGCACTCCGCTGTTCATACACACCATAATACTGATGGTCATTTGGTTATCTGTATGAATGGAAAGCATTTGGTAATACTGGTATAATTTGTGAGGTGATAATTTGAATGGCTATAAAGACATGTGGGGAATGTGATATAAAGTGTGATGAAATAGGACAGGGCTGAGCTTAGGAAGCTGTGGGTGCCAGCCCGAGCTGCACCTCAGTACCTAGGTGACCATGTTATACCATTGAGTGTCTATTGATTCCTTTTTATATTAGTGGTCTGGCCTCACGAGAGGTTTCCCTTTTCCCTGCTACACCTTGAGCTGTGTTACTGCCCCTCAGGTGCAAGGGCATGTCCAGGAGCTTCTCTACCTGGAGGCCAGGTGATGTCCTGCTTGCAACACTTTCCTCAGTGCCAGGTACTTGTAACCCCTGCAGAGACAAATAAAAACATCAACCTCCAGGTGACAAGTGTTTCACGTTCCTCACAGAGGCAACATGAGAACAACTTTAGGGAGCAGTTTACCCTCTGGGTTCTGAGCACGATCTTCCCCCTTAGGAGAAAGCACATAAACTGTCTTAAAATTAAAACACAAAAACCTTACCTCCAGTCCTATTTACTTACATGGATACAGATGTTTAGCATTGGGCCATATGACTGAACAGATTTCACATTTAATGAAAGATTAATTTATTCATTCAATTAGTATCTGAGTCAATACCTGGAATATGCCAGCACTCTCCCAGGCTCTATTGGAGGAACAAATATCACTGCAATATGTCACCTTCTGGCTCTTAACAAAGACAGGACAAGTTCAAAATCTACTGTGATGCAAGGCTGCTTATGGTAAGTGGTGCCAAGGGCAATACAATAGTGTTTAAAAGAAAGGGAAAGTGCTATGATACATGAGCTGAGATATGAATAGGTAGGGATGGTGGCGGAACAAGAGGAGTTTGTGAAGGGATGAGAGAGAGAGAGAGAGAGAGAGAGAGAGAGAGAGAGAGAGAGAGAGGATGTGAACAGAAGGGGAACAATAACTGCACTATAAGGAAAGGCTCCGGTGAGGGAAAGCACAGGAGTTGGAAAGGGAACACAAAGTGGCCCAGCAGAGCTTAGACACAGCATGTGGGGAGCGGTTGTAGAGACAGGAGATGTTGGCTGGAGTGAGCCTGGCAGAGGGTCCTGAGGCCCCTACTTTGTTATGAGATAAGGGACACATAGATGAGTTCTGAACGATATCAAGAAAAACACCATCACCGTCTTCCTCTGTTTTTGGTTCTGCCTTTTTTTAAAGGAGTATTTGTGTATTCTGCTTTTATAACTAAGTTCACTAATTTTTAAAACCAACTTTATACTTATCCAAGTAATATATGCCTATAGGATAAAAAGGCAACTAACATTGTAAGGCCTATAACCCAAACAGGAAACCCTTTGATTCCTCAAAGGAAACCATTTTGTTGTTTGTTCCTATGATGAAAGGTATGTATTTGACAGACTGAGTAACCATCTATATGGGTATCACTTTTGCCCCAACAATTGTTCTCAGTTTGGTTATGTAGGGGCTTGCTTAGGGCAGGAAGACTAACCAGTATCTCTAACCTAACACTCCACACCCCCCACCCCGCCCCCACACACACATGCCCCCAGGGAGGTTGAATCCTGTCATGGGAGAGGGACCTGGAGAGTATTATGCTAAGCCAAATAAGCCAGTCAGAGAAAGACAAGTATCACGTGATCTCACTCATATGTGGAATCTAATGAATAAAATAAGCTATTCAACAAAATAGAAGCATGGAACAGATTGTTGAATCTGAATTTCAGAGGGAACGCGGGAGGGGGTGGGTGTGTGGGAAGAGATCAACCAAAAAACTTGTATGAACATGAGCATGCGCATGTGCACACTCCCCCCCCCACACACACACACTAGGATGGTGGAGGGGGGTGAGGGGGGGAGAAGCCGGCTATAAGGGGTCAATGGGAGAAAAAAGGGGGCATATATAATACTTTCAACAATGAAGATTTTTTTTAAAAAGCTTTGCCTGCTAAATAAACTTCCTCAAGCACCAAAAAAATACCCCAACCATTTAAAACTTTTAAAAAAATATATGTTTATTGATTTCAGAGAGGAAGGGAGAGGGAGAGATAAAGACATTCCCAGACATACAGAAGCTGAGGGATTTTATCACCAGAAAACCTCCATTTCAGGAAATACAAAAGAGAGTTATTCTACAGGAAAAAAGAACATAAGGTCACAACACTAAGATATTATCAACAAAACACTTACAGCATAAAAAGGAATAATTTGTGAAAACAAAAATATAAACCGGAAGGGGTAAAGGTTTGAACTACCAAAGGAGGATGAATCAGATCAGATGTACTCAAAAGAAAAATACTGAATATATGCAATATGAGAAGATATTGAAACCTTAAATATAAAAGTACATCTTTTTTAATAAATAGTTTTTGCTTCCATTTTTTGGCATCATATCACTGATAAGCTGGTCAACTAGAAGCAGTCATCAGCTACTGAGGAGACATGAGAAAAGTTCTTACAGGCAATTAGTGAAAGCAATGTGAAAATGGGGGAAAGAAAGCCTGGAAAAAGATTAAGGAAAGTATTTGACTCAATATCAATTTTTTAACCTTTTTGAAACTGAGTTTACTACAAAATTAGAAAGTTGGATGAAATCCCTCCAGAAGTTCACTCTAAAGAGTTCTGTGACTAGATAATTTTGGAACATGCATGTTTTGTCTCATGTCCTCCTCCCTCCCCCATTCAATGCACCAGTTTAATTTTGTTTTACCTAGCATATTATTAACTTATTTGCCTACATATCCTCCCTACTATTTTTTTCCCTTTGCTACTACTCATTAACATATTTTAGAAATGAAGCTTACGTTGACATGCAATTTCCCATTCTACAATATGTTTCACAACTTCAGCTAAATGTTTTGGTTACAGGAAAAAAAGGAAAACATAATATATCAGAAGTTTTATTCACTATGCTTTCTCTTATAATAGCATAGAACTTTTAGAGTGGGAGAAAAATCTACCACAATTTCAATGAAACTAGACATTTCTAAGTATAGTTTAACATCTCATCTGTGTGGTACCAACAATATCTTGGGCAGCTGATCACCAAAGCATTGGCTGAATTGCTGCTAATTCAGTGGGTTTTATTTGGTTATGAAGATAGATGATTGAGACACATCTGACAATTTTGGCAATCAATGAATGAAATAAATCAACCATGTGGTGACTGGACTGGCTTCTCAGTGATCAATGTGACTTAAACAGAAAGTAACTGTAGGAAAAATTAATCCTTAAGCTGCAGGATTATGCCATGATATCAAAATAAAATTCAAATGGGCATTCATGATAAATACTTTTTAATGCTATAATTATAAATTAAACTGTTAAACTGTTGCTGTTATTAGCCCATGTACACAGACAATAATGTGTTGAAGGCCTTGGGGGGAGGGGCAGGCTCTGGGTGGAGTGGGGCCAAAGGGGAGGGGGTGGGGGGAAATATGTAATAGTGTCAACAATAAAAAAATAGAAATAAAATTAAAAAGTGACCCTTTTCTTAAATACTGAAAAAAATTATTTATGTTATTAAAACACTTTCACTTTTTCTGTCTACTATTATCTGAAAGGAAGAGACTATGCTAAATGCTTTTGGGAATAAAAGTATGTATAATAGGAAAGAGGCCAAAGAACCTATCAGAAAAAAACCTGGGAGCCAGATGCCTTACATAAGTAACTTTTCTCATAGGCTTGAATATGTCTTGGTTTTCCTACTTGTAAAAATAACTATCTGCAAGGAGCTTATAGTTTTGTTGATTTTATTTACAAGTTTGAGATTTTCATGTAATGCCTTCTTAAACTAAAAAAAATTCTTAATTTATTTACATAGTGGAGATAAATGTGAATAAATGTTTTGATGTTCTTTAATTAATTACATGTAATAAAGTCCCACCTTCATCTTAATAGCAGGAATTCCATTAAGAACCTGTTGTAATGTTTACCCTTTTCTCTTGATATGTTTGTTTGCCCTCAAGGCTGCTAAGGTTTGAAAGTGTTCTAATTATTTCTATTTTTCCAGTAAATATTGTACCCCTTCCCCAATACTTTTCCTTCTTCTCAAAAGAAAGCTTATCAAAACATAATTCTGTAGTATCCAAAGAATGAGTGTGTTGCTTGTAGGTTGACCAACTGTCCTGGTGTGTCCAGTACTGAGGGGTTTCCCCACTGGGTAGGACTGCTCACAGTCCCTGACAAACCGAGACCATGGGTCACGCTAATTGGTAGCTTGAGAGAAGGACTGGATGTAGCAATGGATGCCTGCATCACAAGTTGCAATTTCAAGCCTCCTATTAGGAGGCTTCTTTCATTGCTAAACAGCTGTAGGAAGCAATCAAACACCCGATGGATGAATGAATTTAATGACCTTTAAGTTTCCCTTACACCAGTGGTTCTTAATTCTGGCTTTCTACTAGAATTATGTGGTTAGCTTTTTAAAAATGATACAAGTCTCTTGATATACTGGATCTGAAAGTGATTCCCAGTCATCAGATATGTGTTTGAAATTCCCCAGCTGATTCTAATGTAAGCCAGAGCTAAGAAACACTTTACATTCATTCTGATATTCAAACTAGTATAGGTCTAGCAAGAGCCATTCAAAACAGGAGGAAATCTAATTTATGATCTCTCAATTTTAAAATATTACATATGAGTTTCCACTTCACATTTAAAACAAATGAGAACCCACAAACTGACTTAAAATGTATTCACCAAGAGTTCATGATATATGAGTTTCTCCCCTCTCATATTTTCATTCTGATTATCAATCACTATCATCTATTGACATAATTTTTGCAGAAGAAACTGTATTAGGCAGTGTGGGGACACAAAGATATAGAAGTCAAGAACTCTGCCTTTAAGGTAGTTCACTGTAGAATAGATGAAAGATGCCTAAATGAACAAGCAAATGACCTTGTAAGGGGAAATGGCTGTGGCCTGAGATGGTTGAGAATTTTGCACAAAGCTGGCAGGATTTTAAGAAGGTTTTAAGGACTCGGTAAAATTCCTATGAGAGGCCATAAAAGGGAGAAAAGCAGTATTGAAGCAATCAGATCGCCAAACTTAAATATATATGCAAATAATAAAGTTCACACTGAGCAATTCAACTATATCTAGGGATGCACATAGCCCTACATGAGGCCAACTGCTGAGCAAGGGGACATAATTAGTGTGATCACTTTTTTGGTGATAACTATTCATGATATTAAAAAGAAGACAAACAGATGAAGCAGTCGGTTCAACATAGGTATGAAGACAAGCTTGGCCTCTAACTTGGAGAACAAGCCACTGAAGAGAACTGCACACGTCCCTTCCCTCTCTGAAGCTGGGCCGACTGAAGAGACCTAATCATCTGGGAATCGAGGCAAGTGCTGCAGACATCATTGCCAAACCCTTGAAGTTCCTACTCTAGTTGATAATATGATTATTTCATATTAAAGGAATACATTTAGAACATAAACCATACAAAGGTTATATGCTATCATTTGTCATGTTATGTGATTATCAATCATCAATTTATGAATTACTTTTATAATGCAATGGGCTTTTCTCTGCATTTCAGAATCAAAGCACCACTGTTCCACTTGTCTTTGCCTCCTAAAATAGTTAACTTTCATAGTTATTCCAATATCTGGTCTTCATGCAAGATGCTAACTAAATGCCAATGAGTGATCTGGATGTGCTTCATCTTAGGAAGTCAGTTGGCAAAATTAACATTTAAAAGGAGGCACCACTGGTTATTTCACACACTATTAACTTATATTACAATTCAAATAAGCTTACAGCTGGCAAAAAAAAAATCTCTTCTGTAAAGTGATCGCAAACATAATAGGCTTAATCAGAGATAAATTAAATTAGGCAGCCATGCATACTATGGCATATTAATTCTGAGTAGTTATTAAGTACATTTTCTGTTATCAGTGGTGTGAACAACATTATATGCAAACACATTCTTCAAGAGGGTAGCAAGTAAAGTTTATATTTGAGATGCTGTGTGGCTGACATGTTCCCTGCCTTCTTAAAATGTTAAATAATCTTTTCTGCTAATAATAGCACGAGGTTAAGTCCCCATAAATGAACTGACTTCCCTCCCAGGCAATTAGCAAAAGAACAGCAGACAAAACTGCCATCATGGTTTTAGATTTTTCCAAAGGGAACTTTTTTACCTTTCTATGACAATTTTTAAAAGAAGGCATTAGTGCATAGTCATAGCAAAATTGTCAAAAATATAAGCTAGTAAATGGTACATCTCATTCTGCATTTTGGGTAACCTGTGTTGCCTGAGAATATTCAAAGAAGGGGATTATTAAGGTTGAATGCTATTTTGTTATAAAGATCCAACCTTTTTCTCTTTCCTTAAATGGTAGTAATTTAAGCCATCAACTAGCACTAAACTCAATAAGTTAGCAAATGGTGCTTCTGTGAAAGAAAATAAAAAGATACATCTGAGCCTTTATACATATAAATATATATACAAACACTTACACAGGAAAGTATGTATGTGTGAGTGTATAGACACATATTACCTTTCTAGGTGTACTTTTGCCATATCATCTTGTTCTTTTATTAATCAATCAGGCCCAGAAGAAAGTCAAGTTTTGAGGTATGATACACACACCCAAGTCTAAGAAACATGTTTTACATTCTTTGTGCTTTGCACATTTAAAACTCAATGTAAGGTGACAAGAACATTAAGCTGCCCAGTGAGCAAAATGTGAAACTAATCACCATCTGTTCTTAGCTGTGGGTACAATAATTGGCAAATTAAAGTGCCTGAGAATAGCTGGGCCACCTGCATCACCTTGGAATGGCTAATGAAGACAAATGTATGCAGCTAGCTTTACTGACAACTCCTTCAAAAGCAGGAAGACTGAAAAGGCAACGTCATAGTACATATTTCATTTACTCTAAAGTGCACACCATGTAGAATTTCTGTTATTTAAAGGAATAAAACCCAATCACCCTCAATATTTTGGTTGAATTAAGACTATCACCTACTCCTGAAAATCCAAGGCTTTTCTTTTTAAGCTGGCAAACTGGGATCAACTTGCTTATTCGGATGTTAAAATTGTAGTTTTATAACAACTATATTCAAATAAATATAAATGTTACAAAAAGAAAATACCTTGACCTGGCCCGTGTGGCTCAGTGGTAGAGTGTCAGCCCATGCACTAAAGCAAGCATGTCAAACTCGTGACCAGCAGGCTGCATGCCTCGTTTATTTGGCCATGAGTTTGACATGCTTGCAAAGGGTCATGGGTTTAATTCCCAGTCAAGGGCCTATACCTGAGTTGCAGGTTCCATCCCTGGCCCTGGTTGGGGTGCCTGCAGGAGGCAAACAATTGATACGCCTCTCTCACACTGAAGTTTCTTCTCTCTCTCTCTCTCTCTCTCTCTCTCCCTCCCTCCCTCCCTCCAGTCCCTCATTTCCTCCCTTCCACCTTCTCTAAAAATCAATGGAAAAAAATATCCTTGGGTGAGGATTAACACAAAAGAATTTTTTTTAAAAAAGGAAATACCTTAGTTTCAATAAACTTGCTACTATTCATCCATCTATCCATTTATTCAACATTTACTGAATACCTACTATGTGCTAGGCACTGTGCATGATACTGGCATAGAGAGATGAGTGTAATCTGCTTTAGAAGCTTGTCCACTGTTGGAGGAAAGGTTCATGCATACGGAGATGCATACAGACAACTATGAGGGACTACAGGCTATTGTAGGAATACTTTCAGAACCCCTCTCTTCCTCTTAGAGACTTCAAAGAGGACTCTTGAGCTGAATTCTAGGAGCATGTAGAGAGGGCATAAGATGAAGAGTTTTTGAAGCTGAATAAGCTTGAGAAAAGTTTTCCAAACAAAAAGAATAGCACATGTACAATCAAGAAGAAGGTCACTGTCTGCTTGAAGAAAAGACACTGCCTTCAAATAGATGAAGGAAATAAGTACAGGAGGCAAGAGGTCAACAGATGATTAAGATGAAAGCGAGGCAAGGGTGAAAATATAAAGGTCCCCAGAAGACATGTCAAGGAGTTTGGATTAAATTCTATAGGATAGCAGTTTGCAAAACACTTACCAGGGAACCAGGGGTTCTAGGGAGGAAGGGAGGCTGACTGGGAGGTGGTGAAAGGAGTTGGGGAGAGGCCAGGCAGTCAGGACTCCGGGCCCTGCAGCTCTACTTCAATCACAGTAACTTTGCTCATTCCTGTTTTATATTGGGCCTTCTTACGTTTTTGATAACTTTTTTCTTTGGAAAACTTTAGACTTACAAAAAAGTTACCAAGATAATACACAGAGTTCCCATAAACTCCTGACCCAGTTCCCCTGTTTAACATCTTACATGGCCATGGCACACTTGTCACAACCAAGAAACCAACACTGAAACATTGCTGTTAACTAAAATCCAAACTTCATCCACATTTCACCCGTTTTCCACTGGTGTGCTTTCTCTGTGCCAGAATCCAGTCCAAGACACCACATGGCATTTAGTCATCATGTCTCTTTGGTGTGTGACAGTTTCTCAGCTTTTCCTGGTTAGTCATGACCTCGGCAGTCTTGAGGAATATTAGCCAGGTATTTTGTAGACGGCTCACATTTGGGGTGTGTCTGCTGTTTTCCTCTTGACTAGACGAGGGTGATGGGTTTTGGGAGGAATACCACAGAGACGAGGTACATTTTTCACCACAGCACATCAGGAAACACACATATCACTTGTGATAAGAACCGTGACCATTTGGCTAATGTAACATTTACCGGGTTTCTCTACAGTTAAGTTACTTTTTTTTCTTCTTTACATGCTCTCTTATTTGGAAATCGGTCACTGAGTCCAGCCCACATGGCAGCATGAGGGTAAGCTTCCTGCCTGGAGGGAGCTATGGCTACCTACATTATTAGGAATTCTTCTGTAAGAAAGATTTTCCCTTCTACTCCATTTATTTATTTGTTCAGCTATTTATATTAGAATGAACTCATGTGTATTTATTTTATACTTTGGGCTATAATCCAATATCATGTTCTCTAGTTTGTGCTCAGACTCTTCCAGCTTTCACCACTGGGAGCTATTTAGGTTGGCTCTCAAATCCCCTAACTTGCCCTGTCCTTGTGTGTATGTGTGTTTGTGTTTTACCATTTTATTGCTTTAGAGCAGTGGTTCTCAACCTTCTAGCCCTTTAAATACATTTCCTCATGTTGTGACCCAACCATAAAATTATTTTCGTTGCTACTTCATAACTGTAATTTTGCTACTGTTATGAATCGTAATGTAAATATCTGATATGCAGGATGGTCTTAGGTGACCCCTGTGAAAGGGTCGTTCCACCGCCAAAGGGGTCGTGACCCACAGGTTGAGAACCACTGCTTTAGAGTATCCAAGTTGCTCCAGGCTTATACTGTATTTTTACTGTCCCAGCCCTAGAACTAGCCATTTCTCCAAGGACCCCTAGTTCCTCTTATTTAGAAACCAAGATCTGGGCACTAATGTGCAAGGTACCACAGGGGTATCACTGCCCGGAAATACAGAGGTATATGCACATAGCTATAGTTGTTTCTATATCTATATCTATATCTATATCTATATCTATATCTATATCTATATCTATACCTATATCTATATCTATCTATGTCTATATCTATGCTAAACATGACTTCCTGCTGACATGTCCAAGTCTAGTCCAGTATCAGCCTTACCTCCTTCCTTACCTAAAAATGCCCTGACAGGGAGAAACCTGTCTCCCACCATACATTACTTATTTGTTCAATTCCAACATGTGAACTTTCTTTGAAAACAGATTTCTATTACTTTAATATAATAGGAAAAAAGCTTGAAAATAAATGCTGTAAGAAAAGGCCATTAAATTATTTAATATAGAAAAATGACATAATTATATTAATATTTTTAGAAACATTATTCTGAGACAGAGTAAGGGATAGATAGAAGGTAGCTAAGGCTTGAGGTAAGGATAATGTAAGCAATAATGCAATGATATTCCACACAGAATATTAAGAATCTAAGTAAAATAGTAGTTATGGGAATATAGAAGAAAAAAATCAATATCAAAGATATTTTAAAGTATTAATTCATAGAATTTAAATGATTGTATGTGGAAAGTGAGACAGAGATGTTGCCTGTTCTGGGCATTTCATATAAGTGGAATTATACAATGTGTGGTCTATTGTGTCTGGTTTATTTCACTTAGCAAAAGGTTTTCAAGGTTTATCCACACTGTGGCATGTATTAGTATTGCACTCCCTTTTTGGCTAAATAATATTGCATTGCATATGTACACCATGTTTTGTTTATCCATTCATCAGTTGGTGGATATTTGGGTTGCTCATACATTTGGATATTAGACTAGTATTGCTATGAACATTATTATACAAGTTTTTGTGTGAACATATATTTTCAGTTCTCTTGGGTCTGTACTTAGGCATGGAAGAGCAGGATAAAATGATAACCCTATTATTAGCTTTTAGAGGAAATGTCGAAGCATTTTCCATAGTGGCTGCAACAATTTTACATGCCCATCAAAATATGAGGGTTCCAAATTCTTCACTCCTCACCAACACTTATTATTGCCTGTCTTTTTAAATTTTTCCTATAGAGAATTGTTTATTTTTTAATATGTATTGTTGAAAGTATTACATATGTCCCCTTTTTCCCCCTACTGACCTCTTCTAGTCCCCCAACTCCTGTCCCAGGCCTTCACCACCCTATTGTCTGTGTCCATGGTTATGCATATATGTATATAAAGTCTTTGGTTGATCTCTCCTCACCCACCCATCCTCCCCTGCCTTCCCTCTGAGATTCCACAGTCTGTTACATGCTTCTATGACTCTGGATCTATTTTGTTCATCAGTTTATTTTGTTCATTATGCTTATCTTTTTATTATAGTAATCCAAGTGGGTGTGAATTGATATCTTGAAATTTTCATTTTCCTAATGATGTTGAGCATGTAAAATATTAAAAATTCATAAAATTCTTAGTGATAAATAAAACAAGAGGTATACAGGAATTCTATACTAAAAACTACAAAATTTATTGAGAGATATTAAAGAAGAGCTATATAAATATAGAAAGAGTATATGTTTATGGATTAGAAGGGTCAATATGAATAATATGTCAATTCTTCCCAAATTGAGCCCTAGATTGAGCATATTCCCAATCATATCCCCATCAAGCTGAGTATTTTTAGACACTGGAAAGCTAATTCTAAAATCTGTATAAAAATTTAAAAGAATTAGGATAGCTAAACTAATCTTGTAAAAGAAGAACAAGAATGGAGTGCTTGTACTATCTGACTTGAAGACTTACTATAAGGCTACAGTAATCAATACAGTGTGGTATTAGCATAAAGAGCAACAAAATCAATGGAACAGAATAGAGAGCTCAGAAATAGATGACCACTTATATACAGTCATTGGATATTTGAGAATAGCACTAAGGTATTCCAATAGAGATAGGCAAGTATTTTCAACAGGTTGCTAGAAGAATTAAACCTCAATTATAAAAATACAAACAACCTAACATAAAGATGGCCAAATGATTTAGTGGGTGCTTTACAAATGAAGATACATGAATAACCAGTAAACACATGAAGAAGATTTCAACATATTAATCATCAGGGAAAATGTGTATTAGATCACAATGAAATATCACTGCTAACCAGGAGATGGCCAAAGTTAGAAAACCTGACAATACCAAATGCTGAGGGTGTTTAACAATGAAAACCAGCATATATATTTTTATGGGGATATAGAATGGTGCAACTACTTTAGACCAGTGATATTCAACTTCTTCATCTCATGGCACACATAAAATAAAATAATTACTAAAATTCAGTGGCATACCAAAAAAATACTATACTTTTTGCCAATCTGACAAAAAAGAAAATAGGTATAGTTTTGATTTATTTAGACTGAATGGCTATTGTTGTGTTGGTTGTTTTCATTTTTTAAATTTGACAATTTAATGAAAAAGAGGTCAGTACCCTGACTAAATAGTCAGGTATTGCATGTTTTAAACATTTTTGCAGCCCACTGGTTAAAAATCGCTGCTTTAGACAAAGATCTAGCATTTTCCTCTAAAACTAAATATACAACTACCTATTATTAAAATTATACTCTTAGATTTTGATCTAATAGAAATGAAAGCCTATGTTCACAAAAAGACTTGTTCAAGAATGTTCATAGCGCCTTCATTCATATATTCATAATCTGGAAAGAGCACAGGTGTCCATCAATAGAAAATGAATAAACAAACTGTGACACATTCAGACACTAGAATACCACTTAGCAAGAAATAGAAAAGAGCTGCTGATAATCTCAAGAACAGATTAATCTCAAAAACATTACAATGTGAAAAAAACTGACACAAAAGATTATATAATGTATGATTCTATGAAGTTCTAGAATTCAAGTTGATTTATTCTGGGGGATATTTGCTTGGAAGGGGTGTAAGGGATCTTTCTGGCATGATACAGATTTGGGTTGGCATAGGTGTACACATTTACTGAAACTCATGAAAATATACACTTAAAATGTGTGTTTTATGTAAATACATAGATAAATTTTACCTTAAAATTTTTACTTAAAAATCATAAACTTTGAATTCTTATAATATACATATGCCAAAGTATTTAGGGGAAATTGTAGTGATGTTTATACAATTTACTTTGAAATGTATCCAGAAATAAAATGGGTTCATGGATGGATAGAAGAATGGAATGATGCATAGTGGTGGGTATATTAGTGTTCACTATAAATTTCTTTCAACTTTGCTGTACGATGAAACATTTTCAAAACAAAATGTTGCAATAGAAAAAATTTTTTAAAATGATTCACAATCTATATATATAAAAGCCAAGCAACTGGAACAATGGAACGACCAGAATGACTGGAACGACCAGTCGCTATGACATGCACTGCGGTGGCCAACCAGCCTGATTGGGGCCCCGATCGGCACTCCCAAACCTCCCACGGCCCCTCCCCCTGGCCGGCCCGGCCCCTGATTGGCCGCCCCAACCCCAATCGGGGACGGGGCCAGTTGGCCAACTGCCTGCAGCCCCTCCCCACCTCCCGACCCAGCCCCAATCGGCCCCCATCAGGGCTGGCCAGCCGGACCACACCCATGCACAAATTCATGCACTGGGTCTCTAGTAAATAAATAAATAAGTGAAAAGACAAAAAGAAGAAAGCAATCCCGGCTTCATAGTTATTAGCCATTGTGAACTTGAAAAAGTTTTTAAATAAATAGTCTACATTTATTTAGTGATAAATAAAACAAGAGGTATACAGGAATTCTATACTAAAAACTACAAAATTTGCTGAGAGATACTAAAGAAGAGCTATATAAATATAGAAAGAGTATATGTTTATGGATTAGAAGGGTCAATATGAATAATATGTCAATTCTTCCCAAATTGAGCCCTAGATTGAGCATATTCCCAATCATATCCCCATCAATAATTTTCTTATTTATAAAATGTAAATGATAAATAATATCTACTATTCAGGATTGTTAAGGAACTACACTTGCTAATACATGTAAAGAACAGTTCATGGGATAAATAAGCACTTACTAAATGTTTTAGGTACTATTTTTAGTGAGCATGGAGGGCCTGTGGCCATAAACCTACAAAATTAAAATGTCTCTGAAACTAAAGAGGAAGACAATGTTTGCACTTTGTTAAAGCACTTATTATGCTTGTTGCATAGATAAAATTAGATCCCCTGTGATTTTTTCCCCTGTGTGAATGTCATTTATTGGGATTCCTAAGTAAATAATCTAGTAGAAAGGAAATATTATATTTTTTAAAACCCATAAAACATATTTTTAGATATGGTATTTCCTTGACTTTCATTCCAGGAAAATGCTAACACATGGCATGGAGCATGCTAGGCTCAGAAAAGAAAGCATGCCAGATGCCACAGCAATAAATAGAGTACGGCTTGGAGAGGAAATGTAAGAGGAGACTTGGAGCATTAAGTCGCCACCACCCTTCCCATCTGCTAGTTAGCCCACTGAAGTTATGGGCTTTTGGGAAATTCACCTTTGTAGGTCAACTTTATTAATTTTCTTATTTATTTGTTTAGCAAAAAGTTAAATGACAGACTACTTTGGTAAATTTCTATGCATGCCCTCTAGATCCTAAGCAAAATGAAGCTGGGTAAGGTAATTTTAGAAAAAAAAAATTCTAAGTGAGAAGAGGTAAATATTGCCACCTCCTTTTTCAATATTTGTTTTAAAAACACAATTTTCAATCAAGAGATAAAGCAACAGCATATTTTTATAAATCATGGGAATTCTTAGAGGAAAAAAGGTTATATAATTTATGTAGATTATGTATTACTTTGCTGAGAAGTACGTAAGTAAAAAAATATTTTTATAAATTATATTTTCTAAAGCACTTATAAGTATCATTTTTATAAATAGATATTTTAAACACAGTGGGATTTCTTAATCTGATGTCCTTTAGTTTCAATTTAGTAATGTTTCTGATAAGAAAAACTGAGCTCTAGAATGTTAACAACTGTACCATCCTATTATGATGCTGTCCTTTGTGTTGTCAGATACAAATACTTGTGATAATTCTAGGAAAATGTGATTAGTGGATTTTTACCCAGGATTTTAAAACAAAAAAAAATTCTTTAAAATGAATGGAAAATTCTATTCCTTTAATTCATCTTTATTTTGGGATTATGCATTCTCTACTAAAATTTAGAATGGGATTTCTAACCATGATGGCATTGTTCAGTTAATAGCAGTTCTCTCTGTGTGTGAAAAATTTCAAATGAATTTAAATGTTCTCAGACATTTTCTATGGAAAATGTTCCCTTAGTATTTATTCAAATGTTGTCCATATTTTCAGGAAATAATATAGAAAAATATCTTTCTATACCAAGATGGTTCTTTTTGCCAATTTAAAAAGGAACTCCTACCCTAGCCAGTGTGGCTCAATTGGTTGGACATTGTCCCATGCACAAAAAAGTTGCCCATTCAATTCTCATTCAGGACACATGCATGGGTTGTAGGCTCCATGCCAAGTAGGCAATGGGCAGTAGGCAGCCAATCAATGTTTTGCTCCCACATCAATGTTTTTCTCTCTCTCTCCCCCTCTCCCTTCTTCTCTCTAAAAATCAATATTTTTTAAAGGAACTCCTTCCCGTACTTCCAGCACACACATACATACACAAACCCTGTGCTATCAATGCAAACTAAAAATCAAATTAAAGAAACATTGGCGGCAAGCCAAATTCTGGGATAACAGGAAAGAGAAAGCTGGTCAGCAATCACCTCTCTTAGCTCTTATCTTTTCCTCCCACTTACTTCAACAGGCTAGGGGGACTGGGATGTCTATAGTCTATGATCTCTTTCTTAAGTGAAAACATAAGCTATGAATCAGGTGTCCTGCACTTTAATACTATATTATTCTTCCTCTTGAGTGGAACCTTGCTGTTGAGAGGAAATAAAATGTTATATATAAATGAAAATAGTCATTTGGAAATCATCTTTCCGGGTTTCACCACCAATACACTCGTAATTTTAAAGCACCCTTTGAATTTAAATAGTAATCAATTTGTCAAAGAACTATATTAGGAGAGTTACATTCAAAGAAAGGTTACACGGACTTTAGGTGAATCCTCTGTTTTCTAAATAAATGCAAGTTCTTTAGGAGGGCAAAAAGCCAAACTTTTTAATTCCTCCCAGTGTGAATCATCATAGAGTAAAATTCTTAGAGGGAAACTAGGGATTCATGAAACAGTATACAGGTTTTTGTTGCTGTTTGGTTGAGGTTTTTATTAGCCACAAGTTTATACTACTGTATTTACTTGAGAGTGTTTAACTGTCCTTGAAATTAATCATTACATAATTCCAACAAGTGCACTCTTTAGTTTACCCAAATTGGAGAGGCTTCCCTATATTAATTTTGTGTCGTTCACAAGCATCCTTGAGATTATTTGTCCTTAATTATTTATGTTTATGTCTCAAGCATTTAGAGCACATTGAAACATAATTTTTCTAAGTTCCCTAACACATTAGCTTTGTTTTCTGCCTAAACTGTTAACCTCAGTTTTGTCTTCAACAGTTTCTGATAATGCATTGCTTATCTTTAAATTTGGCATAGTTGTATCTGTAGTAAAGAATCCAAATTCAGGTTTTAATTTACTCAAAATGAATTTGCTGACTCTCTAATCTGAATTGAAACCACACCACACTTATTTTCTCACTCTTCTCCATTCCATTTTGAATTTTAACAGATATTTTCTCAAATCATACTTGAGAATTTTATAATCCAACATCATAACTAGTCTTATTTCTGCCAAACCATCATTGGCCTAATTATCTTTTTTTTCTTCCCTTTCTTTTAAAAATCTATGGACCCACACAGGGATTTAAACAGAAAATGTAGAAGGATGACAGTAAGCCTATTCTGGGACACATTTCCCCATTTCCCATTGCAGCTTGATCTCCTTGGCTGGTGTCAGAACCCAGCTGCTCCACTCCAGCTCCTGAGAGCATGAGCCTGCAAAGGAAGGGAGAGAAAGGCAAGAAAGGCTGCTGATCTTGTGATCATCTGAGCTGAGTCCCAATGCCGCAACTTGGAGGCAGACGGGTGGATAAAGCAGCCATTTGACTTTATAAAGAAAAATCTACCAGAAATAGTGTGCAATTTGTTGAAATTTCATCACACTTATTAACCAATAAGCCAAATGAGAAGCCATGGCTACCTGTGGATCTATTATTGCATGGACACTGATAAAAATCATACACTTCTGTTAGAAAATAGTACTAATAATATCATACTAGAACAAATTCTACTGAAGAACACGTGACTAAGATTGAATAGCATTTCTCCACTGATTCCACACATACATACAGGCTAAATAGTATGCTGATGCCCTGCAGCAGCTATAGGTACTATTTGCAAGAATTTCTGACAGAAACCCTACTTTCTGAGGTCTTACACTTAGCCACAAAGTCTGCTAAAAACTGAACTTGGCACAAATCTTAGCTGAGTAGAACTCCATCAAATACAACAAAGATGAAGATCAAAGGGGGAAAAGTTGACTTTCAGAAATGAGCAGAACATAGCTTGCAAGGGATTCCAAAGAAAATTCTCAATACTTGTTAATCTTTTCATATAGAAAATTATATTTGGCAAGTGGTAGGATCATTTACAGTCTAATAATTCCCAGTATCTTGAAGGGAATAAATAATTTAAAAGAGTTAGAATTAAACCCAGGAAAGGTTCCATCAGTTCTAGAAATAATTGCTTTTTCTCTTGAATTTTTCAAAGTTGCATTTTTTTTTAGTGGTGTCAAGTGGCTCAGTCCATAATCATATACAAAAATATAATTGACCATAAAAAGCTTTCATCTCTTAGAGTAATGAAACAGAACAGAATTTGAGAAGAGTCTAAACTCTAAGATATATAGCTCTTATAATTTTAAGGGAGTGTACACTTATTTTTTAGAGCCCTAAATCATCTGGGAACTTTAATCAGAGATTTTGATTTTAATAACTCTTGGGAGTTGATGCTCTCAGTTAACTCTTATCTTTCATTTGTTTTTAGACCTCAGTTTTTAATCACAGGAGGTCTAAATGTTGGAGTTAAGTGTTCTACCAGGTGACAGATGATTGCTAGGAACGCTAAAATACCTCCAAGTCAAATGACCATGTAACCTCTATAAATATTTACTGTAACCTCAACACATTTTTAATACTTTGTTTATGCATTCAATTGTTCAACAAAGATTTATTTAGTGCATGCTAGGGAAAACACAAAACACTCCTAAAATCTACTAAAAAGTACAAATATAGATTTACTTGAGGACTTTTTGACAGGTTCCATTTTTTGAAAGTACCAGGTACTAAACAACCATTTAACTTTAGATAGATCTTGAAATCATTAAAACTGTACCCGAGTCATGGATACCAATTGAACCTCAGAGGCTAAGGATTAGAATATATCCCTTCTTCCTTCGTTCATTCTCTCCTCTTGTTTTTGCTCTATTTCTTTTGTCTTTCCTCCCTGTTTAGATATAATGCCAGCTGATTGAGATGGATTTGGTAAAGCCACATTAGAAACTGCTCAGAGGAAAAATCAGTAGGAAAGGGCAGAGGCACATCTAACAGTAACAAAATAGAAAACTGAGTTGAGAAGAAGGAAATAAAAGGTTTTGTAGTTTAATTTAGAGAACAAATATTTCCCAAGTGCTTATTTTATGGCAGGTAGGATACAGTAGTACCACATGGTAAACGTGTGTCTACTGTGAACCATAAAGTGGGTGCAGGAAGATGGTCCAGGAAAAAAAAAGACTGCTAAATGTTCTGTTATGAGAAGGTAAACACACTTCATTTGTGGAAGACTATACAACAATTAACTACTAAGAATGAGGTCAATGTCCTCATAGTAACAGATAATTCTGAAAAAAAAATGTTCAGGAAAAGCAAGTTGTAAAGGTATAAATTGAGTATAATCACATCTGAGTAAAGTTAAAAATAATATTCTCTCTATAAATAGATAGAAATATATATTAGCTAGGGATATATTTGATATATATAGAGAGATATCCATAACTAATATTTACATATTATATTACCCATGGGGATGGATGAATTGGAAGAATAGTGAGTTTTTTTAACTTAAAAAAAATAAAGATCCAAAGCAAATATGGTGTTATCAACAAATATGGGGGTGGGTACATAGGTTTATTATTGTCTTTAAGTTTAAACTACTTCATAATAAAAATTAAGCTGAAACTAATATAATATTGTATGTCAACTGTAATTGAAATTGTTTTAATTTAAAAAATTAATATATTTTTTAAATTAATGGTTTAAAAGAAAAATGCTGTAGAAATTTGGTGATTAGAAGGAGCTGTTACAGTAAGTCCAATTTTCTTACTTTTGAGCCCAGTATATATAAGGCTGATTATTTTTGATCTTCAACAAGAGGAGCAATAGAGACTTAATGTGGAAGAAAAGACTTTTCCTGATATGATAAGTCAGTGGCAATTTTGCAAATGGATGATTATTTCCAGATAGAAGTGAATTATATGAACATAATTATACTGAATCTTTTCAAAAAGTGTTTTAACTCACATACCATCCATGCGGGTTACTCTTTTTCTTCATTACAGGGTGTGGCTGTGAGATTTAAGAGACACGGCTAATGAATGCTACATTTTGATTGCTGTTAAAAATGTATGATTAGAGTCAGGACTTTGGAATAATGATTTGTACACTTAAAGTACTGATTAGCTGTGCAAGACTACAATTGACTTTTAAAAAAACCCTCACTAAGACTTCCTTTTCCTTCAAAACTGCCACTAAACATTTTCTAAAGTAATTCCGAGGAGCTCATTGGATGGTTGGCAACTCAAACAGGAAGGGAACCCACAAACATTTTATTAACTTTGGATTACATGTAATTCTTAAAATTAATAGCAAGGAACCAGAAGTTTTTGTTTTTGGTTTTGTCATAGTGGTAAATAAGTCTGATACATTTCACTGGTGAGGCAAGAGTCACTTGAGATATATTGTTAAATATGAGGGGTGGGAATACATCATATAAACAAGTGATATTACACAGCACACATTTTTCTAAGAAAGTAGTCTCCATGCATGAGAATAAGATATATACCCACAATAAGAGGGCATATTGACCTATAATTTTCAATATTACATCCTTGTATTTTTTTAATTATATGCTATTTTTCAACTAGCAGAGGAATACAGTCTCATAAAGCTAATATTTATTCTTCCGTGTTTATGGAGCTCGTCATGCATTGCAGGAACTGGGGAAGTGTGAGAAGTCAAATATAACTTGGTGTCCTGTGCATAAAAGAAGGCAGGACAGGAGAATCACCATGTTTAAAACATCCGGCTCAGGAACTGGGTCATGAAGCTTCAAATAATTAAATCACAGGAGATAAGGAAAGCCCTTGATGTTACTATTTCTCTCTCCATAAATGTAGCTTTTTTATAGATGATAACTCTTATCACGTAGGATTCTTCACTTTACTAGAAAGCACAGAAAAGAGTCCTTTAATCCAGCTCTGCTCTTACTGCGTGTCTTGGGAAAGCTGAGGCAGATAGTAAGTGTAATCCAATACAACAACGGAGACACCTCTGCTTAGAATTGTACCTTTAGGTCATGAATTCTTCTCATTGTTATTAAGTGACATCTGTACTAGGGAATTCAATGAATTTTTATGCTAAACTCAAAGAAAATAGCAGTGAATGAGAATTTGTTTTACCATGGACCGATTGGATTGTACTTGTATTATGGTAAATGTCTCAAGAGATCAGAGCCTTAAAAGAAAGCTTCTGTGGGAGAACTTCCCGGAAGCTCATTTTTTTTCCTAAATCTTTCCTTTTAATTTATAACTTTACTTGACACTTTGGAGGGATCCAGAGGAATAAAAGTCACCGAGTCATGTCCTAATCTCTGCATGCGTAACAGACAAAGTGGGGGCCTCCAACAAGTAGTGAGGGCTAAGACAGAAACGCTGATGGAGGATAGAAGGTGGGTAGGCAAGGGAGAGAATTTCAGCTACAGTCAGGGCCCTGTGAGCCCCCCACAAACTGATCCTCAATTTCAGTGACATGGAGTAGAGAGTGGAAACTGGGCAGAGTGGTGAAAAGACAGTGAAAAAGTACTTCCTTTTCTACTTACCTTTTCCAGTTTTCTCTCAGATTTCAGATTGTCTAGCCCTCTCTACCTCAGTGACTGCACTGGGACCTTTACAACATCAGTCCCACCATTCCCTTTGGTCCAGGCCCCATCCTCTCCCTAAATCCCCAGAGTTGTCCTCTCTCTGCTATTTTCCTGCACTGAGTTCTGATATTATCTTTCCCATATTCATGTTCACATACCAAACAACAGTGATCTCCTTTAAGCACCAAACCAGAAATCATGGTCCTCCAAAAGAGCATTCATATACATACGTGTTAGTGTGCTTCTAGACAGCTAAAAGACATGTAAGCCCAGAGTAGAGGTATGATAGAGTGGGAAGGAAATGGTGCCAGAGCTCAAAGCTGGAGTCTAGGCTCAGCTCCAACCTTCATTCAACTCTGCTACTTTCAGTATTTTTAACTCTAAAAGAGGTGTTTACAGTCTGGGCGTCCTGGTCCCCAGTGCAGGGAAATGCACATCTGAATTGGTTATCACGGTGACCAGGAAGTGGGGAGTTAACTTTGGTTCCTGGGAACCAGGGCTATTAACCATTCTAAAATCCATGGTATGATCCTGCATCATAACTACTAATAGTGTCCCCTTTGAGAAATACCAGTAGATGATTTTTAATGCTCCTTCAACGAGTCTGAGCTCTTAAACTTAAGTGGAATATAGAGAACTTAAGAGACTTGGGAAAGAACAGTGAGAATACATTTTTGGATTGCACAGTTTTATAGGAAGGAAAAAAGGGTGACCCGAGTTTATGATGATACAGGAGGACTCTGACCAATAAATTCTCTCTTTCCATGGAAGAAGAAATAAATTGCTATCCTAGAGGTTAGGAATTACTTAGGCTTTCTTGACAACAAGGTCTAAGAAAGAAGAATCTGTATCAGGTTTCAAAAGAAAAGTGAGTACCTAAATATGAAGGTTTCAAAACAAATAGATTCTCACTGGATTCAGAAAGTTCAAGTGAGATCTTGTTTGCAGACTAGGGAGGAATATGTAGGTAGCTCCTCAAGTCCTGTCCAGCACTTCTGTTTCTATGGATACACTTACTAGGTTTCTACACATTACAACATTCTACCAAATTGACAGAATGGGGAGTTGAAGATGGAGGCACAAGTTCCTATCCACTTTCTCCCTAAAACACATCGTATGCCTCACACTTCAAAGCAAGTCAATCATGAGGCCCAGCACAAAGGGCGCAGTGGGAAAACTGGAATCTAGCCCAACGCCACAGTAAAATCTACTTAGAGGGAAAAGCACACACACACACACACACACACACACACACACACACACAACAGTACCACAGTAAAGGGCTTTTAGGGGAGAAAATATTTGTCACCATGGACAGAATAAAAGTTCTACCAACTGAAATAAATGTTTGTGGGAAAAGATGTGTCATTCCAGGGAAAGGGCTGTGTTCCTTTTCCCTTGCTCTTCATTTAGTTTTTGTCCATTCAACGTACCAAGCTGTAGCCTCTCCATCTATAAAAGATGCATGGATTGAATATATCCTTTGGGTAGGTCTTTTGTCAGAAAGCACTTTCAAAATAAAAGTGTTTTACTTGTACTATCTCAACAGCAAAACATGTACTTCCAAAATTGGTTTGCTAGCAAGCTTTTTCCTTGAGTAAGCAACACTATTGTTAGTAATTTTTCAAACTGTTAATATACATCCATTAAAAGAACAACCACCCTCTTCCACCATTATGAATCAGAGGGTGAGCAGCCCTTGGTAGAACTCAATGAAAGCATTCTGGCCACTGAGACTTTTTATACTTTGAAAAAAGTCATAATGATAATACTATTTGTTATTGACAAATGAAGTTTTGATTTTCAATGTTTCCATATAATTCATCCACAAGGCCTTAACTAATTGAAAGTACTTAACAAAATCTGATATATATGGGCATGCAATATAAATTTATTGAATCTGTTCAGTTAGGATTTATGAATGCAGAAATAAAATTTGTTTTAAGCCAATGTGGAGAATGTTCTATTTTTAATAGCTTATAACAGCAGAGTACAGAGTAATAAGTATGAGAAGTAGCATATCAAATTTCTTTTCATTGATATCCATCTCCCAATGACATCAAAGGATTACAATCTGTCCAAAATCTACTTCCAGAGTTCTTGTTGCAATTGAGAAGGACTATTACCCATTTTTAAATATCACTCAGAATTAATATCTTCAGCGAGAGAAATGGAAAAATTAACACAAACCTTAAGATCTCCAGCAGATAGAAGACAATGTTCTTTAGGGACTTGATTGAAGCAATGTATTCTAGGCATTCACAAAGGATGTCCCATGGAAGACAGTGTGGCTTTGACAAGCAAGGTGTTTCTGGAAGGAAAGAAAAGCACACCATTAGATTATGTCCACAGCACGAACACTGCCCGTCTCAGCCTTTGTGGTCAGAAAGCACTGTTAGCATGTATTGCTATTATTAATATAATAGTAGTAAATTCTGTTAATATTGTTCCTCCCAAGTCTCCTTATGTATAAATGTCAGAGTGGGAAATGGTAACCTTTCAGCACTGCTTTTAGAAATTTCTAAAGGTCAGATGTATTTTACTAATTAAGGGAAATACGCTTCTCCCTTTATCTAAACAGGCCGAGGATTGAAGAACTGTGGATGGTGTATGAGTCCAAAGGCAGCAACACTACAATTTACTGAGTGCCTACCTGCTGCAAGGCACTGTGCAAGAGGTTTCGTATACATGGACATTTTAACCTGAAGAACAGCCCTACAATGGAGAGTACTGGCTCCATTTTACAGATGAGAAGACTAAAGCACAGTCAGGCTTAGAACTCAGGTCTCTCAAAGCCCAAAGGCCTCAGGTACGGCTCTTACCCTCATTTCACTTGTGGCCTATGAGGTTTAGAAAAATTCTTCACAAACAAAATGTATGAGAACAAATAATGTTGCAATATACTAAATTAATTCAAATATTAATAATTTAATTAAGAAATTATTTTTTTTACCAAATATTGTCTTTTTTTTATCCTCACCCAAGAATATGTTTTCACGGATTTTTTTTAGAGAGAGAAACATCAGGTGCCTCCCATACTCTCCTCTACCTGGGATCCAACCCAAAACCTAAGTATGTGCCCTGACCAGAAACAGAACCCACAACCTTCTGGCATGTGGGACGATGCTCAGTCAACTGAGCTCAAATATTGTCTTATTCAGTCAAGCCCCACAGAATACAGACACTAAGCTTTAAGCAGTGCACTTCTCCCATTTTTCTTTCTTATGCAAAGAGACAGAACTCATTGGAAACCCAGCAGCTCCCTTGTGTTATGGGGCAGGTTTGTGTGTTGTGTCCCATCAAAGAGAGGGACACAAACATCTGGTCTTCCTACAGTCCCTCTGCATGACTCACAGACCCTTCACTGTCTCAGTGAAAGCGAATGCCTTCTTTCCCAAGGGTTTTCCTGATGCAATTAGCAATGGAGCCCCACCTTCTGTGGATATCCCTGAGTGCTACTACTGCATCTCCTCATGGCTGTCTCCATCATAATGGCTGAGAGTGACTGAGCAAGGCTCAACAGGGCTCCATCTAGATTTCTACTCCCTTTTTTAGTCAAATATCTGCATGTTTCAGGTGGTTCCAGTGCCCACACAGATAGCCCACAGCTAACCCTCCACCAGCTGTCCCAGCATCCACTCCTACTGTGTGTTTCAGGGTCACTGCCCACCAATTAATCACTTCAAAATTCCTCTTGAAGTTCCAGCCTTTAATGCCACAGACTTCTGTCTGCATCTTGGAACTTTTAGCGCATACCCACACTGCATTGGGAAGGTTAGAGAACGATGGAATAGAAAGGTCACACTTAGCTTTTTAAATTTTTTCTTTTCTTTTCTTTTCGGCACCAAAAGCTTAAGTCATGAATAAGAAACAAGGAAAAAAAGACTGATAGTATTTTCAGAGCTTTGCAGGCATGTAGTCTGGGATTATTACATTGGGAATAAAAGAAAAAAGAACAGAGCCAGAGCAGTTTATCTTTGCATAAAAGAAAGGGGAAAAGCATGACAAAAATGGGGAGGTATTTGGACAGCAGAATCTAACCTAAATGACAGGAATACAAAATAAATGGAAGCTTGTCTTAAAATGTCATATACTAGCATTCTGTTTACTTTATACAACTTAAAAACAAAGTGTCATATTATATGCCTAAACTTGTAGACCCCTTTTCCCATAAAAGCCCAATGGCAATTTTCTAGTATTCACTCAGCCACTGTTTATTGCATACTTACGAGTTCATCAATAAGTAAGAAAACTCTAGGAACACTAAAATAAACAAGATAATCTTTCCCCGAAGCATGTTACTACCTTGCAGAGAGACACAACTAGGATGTTAAAAATTTTAAGAAGGTGGTACTTGAAAGAATGGGGTCTGGACCAAACCACCTGGAGGTGTTCCTGCTTTATCACTTACTAACTGTATGACCTGGGCAAGGTACTTAAACTCTTTAACCTCAGCTTCTTCATCTGCAAAATGCAGAATGACATACTTCTGGCACAGGTGGTTGTGAGCATTAAGTAAAAATCAACACAGAGTGCTTGGCCCAGCCAGTGGCACTTGGCAAGAACTCATCAAATGTGAGGAAGATGGAGAATGAGTGCATAGCAGAACAGGATGACAATGGTGAGGCGGAAAGTGCTCAGAGTCCAGTGGGGAAGGTAACATGCATAGCCATCCATAACTAAACAGGCACAAATGATTAGGCTTTTACAGATTCTCTGATGATTATTGAAAAGCTAGACAATGTGCTCCTTTAGAAAACAATAGATCTATGGAATTAGACATTATTTCCTAGGATTTTGTGTGAAAGTAGATAACTACCATAACAATATAGCCGGAGAATGATAAAAACAAAATCTTTCTATTGCCATTAAAAAAAGACACAATATCCTGCTGGATCCTGTTCTATTCAATTGTAATCCAAAAATGACACCGTGGCTTTTAATGGAACTTGGCAAGATCTATACATACCATTTTAAAATTCAGCCTCAAATTTAAATTACTGCGCTTGTGATATCATACAGTAGTGTTTTTTTTCATTATTTATGCTTTTAGTAAGTCTTAAAATCAGGAAGAGTCCCCCAATGTTGTCATTCTTTTTTTCAAAAATGTTTGACTCAATTAAAAATATAGAGAAAAATGTGATTCTTATAAGAACTTGCATTTCCATTAAATTTTAGAACCAATTTGTTAATTTCTCAAAAAAAAAAAAAAACCACAACAACAACACACATCCCACCTTTTGGGAACCATATTCAATCTATATATTACTTTGGGAATAAAACAACATCTTCATAACACTGAGTCTTCCATTCTAGAATATGGTATCGCTCTTCATTGATTTAGGTCTTCTTCAATTTTTATCACAAATCTATATATATAAAACCCTAATATGCAAATAGACCGAATGGCAGAACAACCGAACAACCAAATAACCAGTTGCTATGACCACCAGAGGGTGCACGCGGAATGTGGCAAGCGTCGGCAGCAGGCAGCAGAGTACAGAACATGGCGGGTGTTGGCCACGGCAGGATGGAGGAGCAGGTGAGTGGGGGCGCCAGACCAAGGCAGGGTGCCAGTCACTGTCATCAGGGCGAACCTCTGGTGGTTACTGAAAAGTCTTTGCTCCTGTGCACCGCGGTCCTGCCCGGTGCACCTGCTGCCAGTGCCCAGCGTCCGTCCTGATTGCTCGGCGCTGTCAGTGGGTGTGAGCAGCAGCTCCCGACCTGATCGCCCTTCAGGGCTTCTCCACCTCCTCCTCCTCCTGAGGTGCCATCAGGGCAGCAGCCACTGCTTGCACCTGCTGAGGGCGCTGGCCCTGCTTGCATCTGCTGCTGGTGCCGGCCCCAATCACTCTGCACCTTAAGCAGGTGTGAGCAGGGCCAGTGTCTTCAGTGCATGGGAGCAGCGGCAGCAGGAGCAGGGCTGCCGGCAGAGAGGGGACCGGGGGCCATAATGGGAGGGGTCGGGCAGGGGCGCAGAGGATGGGCTGAGACCTGCCCCTGTGCCCACCACAGCCTCGTGGCCTAGAGTTCCTTTCAAGGTGCACGAATTCGTGCACTGGGCCCCAGTGTTTTATAATTTTCAGTGTACAGGTCTTGTACTTCTTCATCTAAATATATAATCTTATGGTTTGATAGTATTATAAAAGGTACTGTTTTTTCATTTCATTTTCAAATTATTTCTTAGTTTATAGAAATAAAATTGATATTTTTATATTGACCTGTATCCTGAAGCCTTGATAATTTCAATAAATTTTTGCTGTTCAAATGAAACTTTTTAGATTCCTTAGGATTTTCACAATCATGCTATTTACAAATAGAGATCATTTAATTACTTTGTCCTATCCAATATGTTACCTTTTAAAATTTATTTTTAGTGAATCCTATTGCATTGGCCAGTACAATGTTAAACAGAATTAGTGAGGGTGGATACCCATGTCTTCTTCCTGATTTAAGAGAAAAGTATTCATTGCCTTATATTGTTAGTGTAGGTTTTTCATAGATGCCCTTTATCAGATTAAGAAAAATGCCTTCTATTTCTAGTTTTGCTGAGAGTTTTTATCACCATTAGGTGCTGAATTTTGTAAATGTTTTTTCTGAGTCTACTGTGATAATCACATGATATTTCCTCTCCTTTATTCCATTTATGTGGAAATATTATTTGAATGTTAGCATATACTTGCATACCTGGAATAAATTCAATTTCATTAGGATGTATTATTACTTCTATATATCACTGTATTCTATTAATAATTATGGGTTTAATACTTATAATATTTTGGCATCTATGGTCATGGAGGATATCAATGTGTAATTTTTTTTTATAGTGGCCTTATCATGAGTTAGTACTAAAATTATACAGATTTCTGCCCTGGCCTGGTAGCTCAGTTGGTCAGAGCATTTTCCCAATATGCCAAGATTGTGGGTTCAATCCCTGGTCAGGGAATATACACAAAGCAACCAATGAATGCATAAACAAGTGGAACAACTAATCTACGTCTCTCTCTCTCTCTCTCTCTCTCTCTCTCTCTCTCTGTTTGTGTGTGTGTGTGTGTGTGTGTGTGTGTGTGTGTGTGTTTCTCTCTCTCTTTCAATGTGTATTCTCCACATTGGCTTTCTTCATGTAAGTATCAGGTAACTCATTTCAAGACTGTCTTTCTGAAAATATGATTTCCTAAGGTTTAATGCTATCTCCTATCTGGAATAACTCTTTAATTTAATTGATGGATCCTTCTTTAAGGATCCATCTCCCCTTCCTCTCACACTTTCTAAAATCAATAAATAACAAATTAAAAAAATAAAGTTATGCAGATTTCAGACAATGACTTGGGAAGTGTTGTCTCTAACTCTATTTTCTCAAGATTAATATTATTTTTTCCTGAAAAGTTTGAAGGAATTTACTAGTACTAATACCATCTGTATCTGGAATTTTCTATTTGGGACAGCTTTCAATTACAAATTCAACTAATTTAACAAATACAGAGCAATTCCTATTTTCTACTTCTTCTTGTATTAGTTTTAATAGATCTTATCTTACTAACAAGGGATTTCTCCAATTCATCAAAAATGATTTTCTTTGTCTCTTACTTTTTCTCACACCCTATAGTAACAATTCCTGCACTTAATGTCTTTTCCATTCTACTTTACTTGACTAAACTATATCCATCTCTCTGAGTCTCCTTCCTTGACATATTCCTCTAAATGATACTTTTTTCTTCTTTTCTTAGCTTTTCTAGCCCTTACTAATTTAATCTTATACTGCTTTGTATTTTTCATTATCTTTTATTAGTTTCCTTTTTTCTCTGAAAATAGATTATGGGATACTTAAAGGCAGAAATTATATCTTAACCTTCACTGTTTCATAATATCTAACAGTCTTTAACATTAAATAAATATTTATAAGATTATTGATTTGTCCACTCTTTGGGTTAATTGAACCATCCATTGTGGATGAATTTGGAGCATCTTATAGTGCCAGAAAGCATGGAAGTGTTAAAAAATAATAATAAAGCCCAGCCAGTATGGCTCAGTGGTTAAGAGTGGATCTATGAACCAGGAGGTCACAGTTCGATTTCCAGTTAGGGCACATGCCTGGGTTACAGGCTCGATTCCCCATGTGGGGCATGCAGGAGACAGTTGATCAATTATTTTCTTTTATCAGTGATGTTTCTCTCTCTCTCTCTCTCTCTCTCTCTCTCTCTCTCTCTCTCTCTCTCCCTCTCTGAAATCAATAAAAATATTTTTTAAAATAATACTCATAAGAATAAGGAACTAAACTTGGGCATGTCAAAAGGCACAGGAGTCAACCTAAAATGGCTCCCAATGGCCACAATTTAAACCACTGGAGTAACAAAACAAATAATCTTACTATTAAGATTTCTCAGTAGCATGATTATTGCACCCACTTTCAATTTTAATTTATGACATGGCATTCCCAAAGGAGTAATACTATTAAGAAATTCGATGGAAAAATGTTCCTTTTTGGCATCATCTGTTGAATCGATGGAATCATCACTCAATGCGTGAGTCAACGTTTATTTTTAAATTGCCAGTGTGCGTCATATGTACCGGCTGGTTGGTCAATCAGATGTACATGACACGGCCACTTTCTTTCAGCCTCAGAATGTCAACAAAAACTACCAAATTCACGATTGACAATGACAGATGGAAATACTAGTATACACGTGCGATTGGCGCCAGTGAGAGCTTTATATGTATCATGCATTCGCAAGTCAACATTTAATTTTAAATTGTCAGTGTGCGTCATATGTACTGGCTGGCCGGTCAGTTGGATGGTCAGATGAATGGTCACTTAGCCTTTTATATATATAGATACCTTTTATACAAGGAAAAGGTACTTTTCTCTAGAATCCAAAAGCCTCATCCATTCATAACAAAAAAAGAGGGGGAAAAAAGAGTTCTAGTCTATAAAACATTTGACTTATACTCTTCAAAACTGAAAGGTTATGAAAGACAAGGAAAAACCGAGATTGGAGGGAAGTAAGGGGACTTGATCCCTGTGGTATCCTAGATTGGATCCTGGAACAGAAAAACAAACAAACAAACACAAAACAGAATTGAAAAACTGGTGTAGTCTGTTTAAAGGTATAGCTAATTGTACTGTACCAATGTTAATTTCTTTGTTTCAATAAATGTACTATAGTTAGGGAACCACAACTACCATTGAGGGAAGCAAGGTGAAGGATATACAGGTACTCTCTGTATTGTCTTGGTAAATCTAAAATTATTTCAAAGTCAGAAGTTTTTTAAATGAAAAAATATCTATTACTTCATTCCACACATTTATGTTCGGATTTACTGGTAGTCTGTGCTCCTTGTGTTTATATTAATAATTGAACTTAGGTTCCCTTTTATGATAGAGTAATTTGGATTTATAATTAAACATAAACTAATTTTATAAAATGAGCTAAACAAGAGTAATTTATCAGTAACATTATAATTTACTAGTAATATTACTAATAGCCATGTTAGTAATAGCCATAACAACTGCTTCCAAGAAGACACAGGGTACCATAAGGGAAGTAAATAATAAAGGTCAATATCCATTACCACTCTTACTTTAAAAATAATGGATATAATACTGATTCTCTAAGAAAATAAATGATGAAATGAAACATAGCTATCCTTTAGTGAGGTAGTACCAAATTACTTCACACTGTAACTTCTTAAGCAACTGTAAAAAGACATGAGATCTATACTGGTTTCCAGCTCAAGATGGTAAACAGATCTCATCAGTTTATTCCATGCATTCTTAGGTTCCCATTAACATTAAAGTCAAGAATACAAATTTTCATAAATCTATAAAAACAAAGAAAATGGGAACTGATGAAACATTCCAGCAAAATTCTAGATAATAGAATTGAACAGAGACTGATAACTTGGATACATGTGAGAAGGGAGGATGATCAAAAGAAAGCAGAATCGTAGAGACCCTGCTGGAAAACACAGTAGAAAGTAAGATCCTGGGCCATCATCTCTATGATCCTGAGTTCCCAGTCAAATTTTCATTCTTAAATATATTTGGATAATGACTATTGAAAGACATTTGAAGAAAGTTGGAAAGATTAAAGAAAATATCTACTATAAGCAAGCAAACAAATAAATAAAAATGACCTTGAGGAAACCTGAGTAATTTTGGGAACAAACAGGAATTTAAAAAACTTTAATAAACAAGAACAGAATTCTATAAAAAGAAGGAACAGAAAATAGGAAAGAGTACTAGAAGATTAAAAGTATAATAGTAAAAAAAATTTTTAAATCAATATAAGGTAAGAAAATAGTTTTGAATAAGTCTCCCAACAAGTTAAATAAAATATTGAAAGAAAAATGGAAAACACAAGAGAAAAGATGTACAGAATCCAACCTGGAGGCCCAACAACTAAAATTTCTAAAGAGAATTCCAAACACGAAAAACAGAGGAGAAAGATTAATCAGAGAAAAAATTTAAAAGAAATTCCCACCACTAAAGGTCACAAGTTTTCAGAATGAAAGGGCCCATTAACAGGCCCATCAAAAGGGCCTATCAAGCAAAGAACTATACTTAGATATATTTTACTCAGAAATCCTAAAAATAAGTTTCTAAAAATCGAGGGGAGAAAAAGCAACTTTCAAAGGAACAAGAATCAGATTTCTTATCAGCAATACTGGATGTTAAAAATAGGGCAATGTCTCCAAAATTCCTAAAGAAATTTATTTTAAGCTATACTTCTTGATTTAGCAAAAACATTAATCAAGTCATTTTTAGATATGTAGACATTTAGAATATTTACCTCCTGCATGCCCTTTATTTGCAGATTCCCGAGGATATGCTTCGGCAGCACATGGAAATAAAGTGAGAAAGAGGAAGACATGGACTCAGGGGAAATCAGTGCCTAGCCAGCAGTTACTCCAGCCCGGGGCAGAGGAAGGTGCCCAGGAAAAGAAGGAATTTCAAAAATTTCATTCTACCTACTGAGAAGCTGAAGGTAGATAACAGTGCCATAAAGGTAGATGATGCAAAGAAAAATAAAAGCAATTAGGAACACTAAGAAACACAAAACACTATATGAAATAAGTCAGTGTAATCATAGTACATTACTTTGGTCAGCAGTGAATAATCCTATATAATAAAAGGCTAATATGCAAATTGACCGAACAGCAGAATGACCGGTCGCTATGACACTCACTGACCACCAGGGGGCAGATGTTCAACGCTCCATGGAAGCACTAAGGATTTCCGACTGATGGCTTAGCCCCGCTCCCCATGGGCTTCTGGAGTGCATGATTTTCATGCACTGGGTCTCTAGTAATTACATATTCATAATACATATTATTAATTTTTACCTTTAGAATCAACCTAAGATAAAATACTAAGTTTGTTTTATGGTTAAAAAACAAATTTAAAGGATATCAAGCATAATAATACAAAATTAAAAGCACAAATGAGAGTACTAGAAGGCATTGAAGAAAGAAAAAGTTATGGAAAGGGTAACATTCTCATCTTACAAAGTAAGAAATCATTAGATACTATCTACAGTTAATAAGATTGATACAGGAATAAGTGTGTTATTTAAAGCCCCATAGGTAACCAGAGAGAACTAAAAAATGAGTGTGTATTGGGAGTGGGGAAGTAGTAGTACAAACAAGCTAGAATCTTATCTATTATAATAAATCAACAGATAATATCTAAATTTCACAAATCAAGAAATGTTAATTATACACACAAACACACATACATATACTTGACTCAGCCAGTCTCACAAATATATTTAGAGCAATAAAGGCACTAACAAAAGTATAAACACAGAGACATCAAAATAATTATATTTTGCTTTTCTCTGCAATAAATTTGGAGGTGAGATCCGAGACTATAGCTTTTCATTATAAGCCTACTGTAATTTTTCAATTTATAAAGGTATATATAGCTACATTATTTTATTGATAAAATAAATGTGAAATATTTATTAACATTTTAAAAATATCTATTTGGAAATCATCCAACTAGACTATGTGCTTCATAGTATAGCCCTCCGTATTTAAATAAGGTCTTGTTGGTATTTCAGAAATTAAAATACTATACTTCAAAGTCTTAAACAGAAATGTCTTCTCCAAATTCTATCCCATGGCAGACAATATCACAAAAACATTTTAAAATACATGATAAAATAGCCTACTTCAGGGATATTATTTGCTAAAGAATTTTTTTTTAATATGGTTAAAATATTTGTGGAAACTACATGAGGTAAGTAAATGCCAGTCCTTCATACTCTCCAGGATGGGACCTAAGACATAGCAGAGGAAAGGGCCAGATCGGTCTCTTGTGCTCACTCGCACAGCAATGGAAGTTGCTTCAATTAGAACCATTCTGAAATATCCTGAGCCTGTCACTTATGTCCTATGGAATTGCCAATAAGCAAGATGACAAATGGCCCATCAGAATCAGGGTCTGTGAGCTATATCCCCAATTTTCATTTCTAGGACACAATACCTCCACCATCAAACATGATATGGCTCAGATGACTTTAGACATACTGGGACCCAACAGAACTTATGTCACTTGAAATTTGGATGTACTCGGCATGGCATGAAGTTGAATTTTCTGAATATAATAAAGATTCTGTGATACAAATTTGGAAAAAAATAAAAATGATGTGGAAAATCTTTAAAAAGAAACAAATTTCAATATAAGAAAGATTGTAGAACCTGTGGATGATACTCTCATTCATCTTTAAATTCCCTTTGCTTTGCGTTTAAACATTTCAAAGAAAGAGTTTTCTAATGTCATTCAAAATAGGCCAACATCTGAAATTCAATGACAGACTTTAAGTACTTCCCATCTTGTAGCAGCTTTAAAAATAAATGCTGGCTTGCTTTTCATAGGGAGAAAAAAAAGCAGAACCCTCCCACCCCCCTTTTCCTGAATGAGAATTTTCCAGCTGCTGCAAAGTTTCCAGACACACATTCTCAGGCTTGGGTAGTCCTACATATAAATACTCACTTTTAACAAAAATTAGGGCTTAGAAAGGTTCACAAGTAGTAACAGACTTTAGATCTCTGTTGGAAATCATGGAGTTTATCTATACATATATAGAGATAGATACTAGAGGCCCAGTGCATGAAATTCACGCACTGGGGGGGGGTCCCTCAGCCCAGCCTGCACCCTCTCCAATCTGGGACCCCTTGGGAAATGTCCGACTGCCGGTGGGATTGGGCCTAAACTGGCAGTCGGACATCCCTCTCACAATCCAGGACTGCTGGCTCCCAACTGCTCACCTGCCTGCCTGCCTGATTGTTCCTAACTGCTTCTGCCTGCCAGCCTGATAACCCCCTAACCACTCCCCTGCCAGGCTGATCGATGCCTAACTGCTCCCCTGCTGGCCTGATTGCCCCTAACTGCCCTCCCCTGCTGGCCTGGTCCCCCCCAACTGCCCTTCCCTGCTGGCCTGGTTCCCCCCAAATGCCCTCCCTTGCCAGCCATCTTGTGCTGGCCATTTTGTGACAACATGGGGGCAGCCATCATGTGACCACATGGGGGTGGCCATCTTGTGCGAGGGCGTGACAGTTAATTTTCATATTACCTCTTTATTATATAGGATAATTAGAAGAAGGAAGTTACCAAAATGTTTTTGCAATAGAATAACAAGCAATAGAATAAGTTCCATGACAGCAAGGATGTTCTCATTTACTTCTAGATCCCATTATCTAGAAGATAATCCTACATGTAATAAGTATTCTATAAATGACTGTAAATAATTTTATTGTAAGAGCAAAGGAGCAAGTGCAGGTGAGAGTGCTTTACAAATTCTAAAACATTCTAAGAGTTTAGTTTTCACTGTTGTTATTTCACATAATTCTATCCCCTGTCCGGGCCCTAGCAAGGCCATTCCCTGCATGTTGAGGGCTAACACTGCCCTGTGTAATTAGTTTCACCTACAGGCGAGGCAGAATAGTGCAGTTGTTCAGAGGACAAACTCTGGAACCAGACTGTCTGAGTTCAAATTCTGCCTCTAAGTCTGTCTTACTGGCTGTATGACTTTGAGCAAGTTATTTACCCTTTTATGCTTAGCCTGTCCATCTATAAATTGGGAGAGAGTAGTGCCTAACTTATGGGAATGTGAGAATCAGATGGGTTTCTGTGTATAACTCACTGAAAACGGGCTGGCACACTGAAAGCACCAAGTGCTGTTGCTAGTGCTGATACTACTGTTTTACTACAGGATGTAGAAAAGGAAATTCAATGTTATTTTTTAACTAATGTCATATAACTTTTAACAATATGTTTTATGTTCCCGAATTCTTTAAGTTTCACCTTGATGCACCATTTGTCTACATACTTATCTGCTTAAAGAGTCCAGTGGAGTCACAATCCAGTAACTTATATGTTTTGAATACATTCTGGATGTTAGCTGAGGCATTTAATCACAGAGGCAGCTTCAGGGTCTTTATCCTCTGCATGCTTTTGAAAGCACATTGCTAAATGTTCGCTCTCTCATGAAGGCCTTTTAACGTGACTTGGACATGACAAGCTTCTTTAAAAGTAAAACAGTTTTAACTGTTAGTAAGATTTGCTTTAGGAACATTCTTAATGTTGATAAGTTAACATATTTTCAGATAATTTCATTCAGAAGAGTTTAATTATGATTTTATGAAAAAAACATATTGTTTGTTCAGTTATATTTATATGAAATCTTTGCTCCATTAGTATTGAAATCCAGATGTCAGTTTATTTCCATGTAAACACATCAGATTGATGTGAAGTTTTCTGGATACTTTAAAAGGAAAAATCCAAAATAAAACAACACACCACTTCTGAATCATATTCTGAGTTAGGAGTAAGAAGTTTCAGTTAGAATTTACTAAATTAGATCAAGGAGATCTTCTGGCAGGGAGGGGGTTGCCAAAGACATTCTGAAATTCCCAAAATAAAGCATAAAGCAATATGCCATTTCACTTGCTCTTTTATAGTGCTTTGGGAAATGTTAGACTGCTGATCTGCATCATATCACCTCCTTATAGGAGAAAAACTATCACCAGCATCTGCTTCAAAGTGTAATACTCTTGCAGGATCATACTAAGAGATGTGAGAGGAGGTCACCAGAAATTTTCTTTCCATAGGTGATGCCAGCATAAAGCTTAAAAGTGTGTGTGTATTCATATTTATGTATGTTATAATATATATACAGTATACATACAGAAGATGGTTCGTTGACTTATACTTTGACAAGATCAGGTTGAGTTTTTCTATTAGCAGTAGGTCTGAAAATGGCTGTTCAGATTTAAACTGTTACAAACAGTTCCACAAAAATCTTCCCAGAATATCAGAGCTACTTCTAACTTGCTTTCCTTCTGACTATACCGTACACTTCTAATTACACAAAACTGTTTGAGGCTCTCATACCATTTTGCATATTTTCATCCAAAAATTCAAACCTATTCCATCCTGAGAACAAAAGCTGGCAAGAAGCACTCAAGTGATGAGTGAACAAAATGCAATAAAAAAAGCAACATACTGACATAGAAATGTCATGTGAGCTGCTGCATGGCACGCAGCTCCAAAGTTTACCAAAATATTTTAAAACACTTTGCCAATGAGCATATAATTGACTGAAGGACTTGCCAGCACTATTCTAGAGATGTCTAACATACTACATAATAAAGAAAATCATTTACAATAAAAAAATTAAATGTTAGAAATACATTTTTAGAGTGCTTTAAAAACCAGTGCAGTTTGCCCCCCAATTTAAGCCAAGGAAATAACTTGATATTATCATCTTTCATATGTTGATGTTCATATTTTACTTGCTGCCTATCACTTGTATTTTTGCAAGTCAAATAAATCAGTCAATCAACCTGTATTTATTTTAAGAACCAAAGGAGTATAAATTTCCTGGTTAAATTATTAATAATAAGATCCTGATTCATGGAGCCAGAATCTGCCATTCTTTATAAGTATTATATTCTTCCATACATCCACGTACCCATCTAGTTAGTCATCCATCCATCTATCCATTTTTTTCTGACAAGTATTATTAATCAAGTACCTAAGATGTGTCAAGCATTGTGCCGATTGCTAGAGATACAGTAATGCATAAAATGAAGTTTGTGACATCATGGTATTTATAGGATATCTGGGAAGACTCACAGTAAAGGGGGAAATAATCACAATTTGTGCTCAGTACTAGGATAAAGAAAGAACAGCATGGGGAGTAGAGAGATCATAAAGGATTCCTGAAAGAAATAGCATTTACCCTGAGGCCTTATGAATGTGTAGTACTAAAAAAAAAGAAGAAGAAATAGTACTGGGTCAGAAAAAAACAAACAAACACAAAAAACCCACGAAGGGAGTGAGACCAGAGGGAACAGCACAATGAAATACTAGGAGAGGGTGTGAAATATTAAAAACTCAGAGAAGGAAGGGCTAGTGTGCAGACAACAAGGAGAGAAGTGGCAAGAAATACGACTAGAGAGATGGGCACAAGTTGAGACTATTCCTATTTTTCTGAGATTCATTCTTAGCCCTTGATGCCTCCTTTCTGATAATTTATCATTTTAATAAATATTGAACAGGGTAACTAATAATACACCCTGCAGTAGAAATAAACAATGTAAGTATTATTCCATTATTTTTAACACAATGAACTGTCTATTACTAAACACAAGCCACTATACACTTATTCCCCCAGGAAATTTTAGAGATCTTTTTAAATGATAGGTCAAGCATTGCATCCACATCTCCATCTCTGATTTACACTTCCTTTATGAGACTTATTATGATGGTGAAAAATAACATAAATGTAATGAATACATTTAAAATCAGTAAATAAAGATAGAGAAAAATCAGAAGTGCTCCTTTACCTTCAAGTAAAAGTTCTCTGTTAGCTGTTGAGAACATAGTTTGAAAAAAAATAGTTTTCAAATAAAAATATGGATCTTAACACTACAATTTTTTCAATAATTTATTATATAAACAAATATCTCCATAGAAAACATCAAAATCTTCAACTATGAAATGCATAGGCCATGCTTGTTTACATTCAGACACATTTATACACGCATTTGCAGTGCATATATTTCTCTCTGAGCAGGCAGTGAAAGGAGCAGCACTAATTAGCTTTTATCCTTGTGGGTTAAGCAGAGCAATACTACCTACTTTGTATTCAACTCCAGAGACAAAGAGGCAATTTTGGATTTCAGCCGTTTTTCCTGCTGGATTCTATTTAAATTAAAGTAGAATAAAATATACTTCAAACCAGTTTTATATATCCTAAATTTCCAATTGAGAATTTAAAAAAAATTTTTTAGTCCTAAATATTTTGTTCCATCATGTGAGTCCCTAGGGGTAGTTGCTAAATTTCTAAAGCAAAACCAACTATATTTTAGGAAAATGTTTATATATAACACCAAATACATTTTTAATATTATTAAATTATAAAATGTCTCTCCAATCCTTATTTTTTTCCTAAATCCTCTCTTTTCACTTTGGCATGTGAACTTGTAGCTGCAGCTAAACATGACTTGAGAGGGAATGTGATACTTTGCCAGCCAATCCTCTTCTGTGCTCTCTCCCCCCAAGTTCTGGGTTCAGGTCCCACTCAATCCTGTTCTAATGAACATTTCCACAACTCAATTGTTCTAAAACGATATGCAGAAATCTACTGGCAGGCCCATTTTGGCTTAATATGTACAACTTTCTTACAAGCAGAGCTGTCTCATAATGGGATTGTTTGCCTTATGAAGCAATAACTCCCTTTACCTATGCCTGCTGAGTGCTGGAATACTAGCTGGATAATCAATCAAGATGTCATAGGTGGATTCTACGAAGAAAAGTGGCCCAGCTTCAATAACCCTCCCCCACACTCCACAATCCTAAACTCACCTTGTTATCAAGACTGAGGCTTCCTGTCTGCCCAACTGTGGGTTCAGGCACCCTCATTTCTAATAACAATACCACTTAAAAATGGCCAGTTCCCTGGTGCCTTTCAGATACACATTACATTGCATTTTTATACAGTGCAATGATATTCCCAAGTAACGGGATGTGCATAGCTTTAACTGACTTGTCTGAGGTCACACAACCAGGAAGTGGCAGAGTTGGGACAGAACACAGGTCTGCTGAGTCCCTGTGGCTCACAGGCTCCAAAAACTCAGGAAATACCTCAAAAAGATCCTGGGATCATCTGCTTTAAAAAAATCACTATGGGTGATTTTTAAACTGCACATTCCTGTATCCCAGCCAAGAGCTAGAAACTAGATTCTTGAAGGGTGGGGACAACAATCTGCATTTTAATACTCTCCCGGGACAATTGCTATTCACAGCAGTTAGAGAATTACCACTCCAAGTCTTTTCTTCTATCTCTAAACTTTGGAGAGTTAGTCAGCTTTCATTGGGAACATCTCTGGGATTTTTTAAAATTCATTGTTTAAGTGTCTTTTATGAGCAGCCACTGCCCTGACCCTCCTGGCCTCACATTTTTTATTTAACAAATACTTACATAGTATTTACTACATGGAAGGCTCTGTTACGTGATTAAATTCTCACCACGACCTTATGGGGTAGATAATATTTTTACAATACTCATGTTATAGATGAGGAAACATGCATAGAGAGGCCAAAGGGACTAGCTTCAAATGATGGCAAGATGTGATTCTTGGCTGTCTGGCTTAAGTTCACGGGCCAACCACAGCACTATGCTAGACCTGCAGCTCCAAACAAAGATTTGCAACCACCATGAGAAGTGCTGGATGTCCTCCTATCCCATCCTGCTGGGCCTTCACCAGTTCTGTTTCCTCTGCTAACACTTCCTGAGTGCCCCTTCCCCTTATTTACATGGTTAATTCCTCCTCCTCTGACAAAACCTGGACACTCTCGCTGGATGACCAAGATGACTTAGATTCTCCTTTTCTGCACTCCCAGGGCGCAGTGCACATTGGCCTCGGGGCACTAATGACACTGAACTGTACCCATAGGTCTGCTCCCGGCTTCCACTGGAGTCTGTACACACCCTGAGGGCAGAAACCAAGCATTACTTATTTCCTGCCCAGTTGTCTGGTGGTCAGCAGGAGCTCCTTAGGTGCTTGAGGCACAAATGAACAGTTGTACCGTATACAAGGTAAGAAATGGTTATTTGCTTTATAATAGAATTTACCACTGGTTTCCAAACCCCCACTTTCATTTACATATCATTAATTTCTGGACAGAAAGCCTGGAGGGCAGAAAGTTAAAGCTACTGCCAATTGGAGATCAATTCAAATTTCAGATAAAATATCTCTGAAATTATAATTTAAATCAGTGGGAAATTCTCTACTGATCTATAAAAATGTGAATTAGACACAAGGTTTTCTGGGATTCTCTTGCTGCATAGAGGGAGGTGTAAACATTAGCACGCTGGCTTCAGGGCTAGAAATGCATAAGCAGATGGGGGCTGTGAAGCTTGGCTTGTGAATTCAGTCCTTTCTTCTCCAGCTGGCAGAAGCAAAGAATTTTTGAGAGCTCTGTTCTCCTGGCTGCTGAGGGATCAAGTTCCCCTGCTCTGTGATGACCAATGAAGCCATCTGGGGAAAACAAACTTCTTTCATACAAGAACACAGGGAGCAGGGGGGAAGCTGTAATACTTTGGTTCTTTGACACCTGCTTCTAAAAAAGGCTAGTTGGTGTTTTATCCAACTTATCTCCCAGTGACCTAGTAAATCAAACAAGATAGTTGCAAAATGTTCTATATTCTCAGGGTAAGAATTTCTTGCATGCGCAGAAAGCCACCCCAGTTATAATGAAATTCCTTAAACAAGCAAAGCAGCCCCAAACACAGAATATTAGCTTCCTCATCTTGTACAGCTTACTAAATTCTTACTATTTTACACATGCTAAACAGACTAGCCAACATTTTTTTCCTTTTAAAGAAATTTAGTATTTTCCCTCACATCAAAGAAAGTATATCAAAGAGAATTCATGATTAGTAAAAACAGACCATATTAATTTTCCCTTCTAAACAATACTCTTAAGACAAAAGCAGGCTAAAGCCATTATGCTGATTCCATGATGGAGTGCTCAGATTACCACACAAATAAGCAATGTGTTTCAGATAAAACAGTGCACTGTACCTCACAATTACATTTTATGATGGAAAATATGCCTATGAAGCTTTTGGCCTGGCAACTTTAAGGAAAATACCCTCAAGTTTTAAGTCCCTACATGTTTCATGTGAAAATGCAGGTCTGTGAAACCCATATTTTATGAAATAAAGCCCAGTCAACGTCTTTGACCAAAAGTTCCGGAGTGAGTGCTCTCTGCCATGGCTGTAAGTTTGATCAACTCTTCTGGGCCAAATATCTCTGCTCTGTCCCACGGTTAGAAACACACTATTATTTCTCTTCAAAATGGATCTCATGGGATGAGTCAGGGAGCTCTGGGACATGACCAAAGGGAGCATCTCCAAAACAAAACCAATCTAAAGAATGCACTCCTCACCAGGAAGAGCTATCAATCATATCAGTAAGGTTCCTCGCCTTTAATGCCTCCCCTCCATACCTTCACTCAGTTCACTCTCAGAAAGTGTGTTGTGGAACTGATCTGAGCCCATTTGATCATTCATTGATAGTAGGCTCTGTCAGATGGATGACACCTGTAGGTCTTCTCTCCCACAACCTTGCTACGAAACTCTGCCACATATGCAAACATCTATTAGCAAGTAGGTATAAAATAGCTATGTAATTATTTCCATGAGAAGTCTCTCTCTGTGTTCTTTTTGGTGTTCCAACAGCATTTTGGATCAAAAGTTTAGTACTGGTAGATATCAGAATATTCTTGAAGCATAGTAACCTCCATCTTGTGTAAAAACTACTGTTTGAAATTTTAACCCTGATATTTTGGCTTCTATAAACACGTGCTTGCTTAAATAATAGGGAAAATAAGACTACTGCCATTCCAGAGAGCCCATAACTATGTCCCAGACAGAGTTGTCGGTGCTGGCGCCAGGCCAGGCCTTCAGATATGGTCTCATGGCCCCTTCCCAGCATGCAGGGCTTCTTTCTCAGAAGATCCGGAAGTCTCATTCCAAATTTGGAAGACAAAGGACTGAAAAAAGTATAAATAGAGAGAGCTTTCTCCATGTTTTTGCTTAGACTTTGGATACAATATTCCTCTAAGCCTGCCAGTATAATAAAGGACTCCAAAATTTGGCTTATTTAGGCATCTCACATCAGCACACTGATTTACAATATAACATTCTCATGCAGCACTCAGCTAACTCTTTTAGTTATTTAGAACTATCTTGCATATAAGATTGTGGAGAACTATACATCTATGGTCATATTCAAAAGGTGACTAGATTTCCAATATTTGCTTTACTAGATTCTTACATGCACTTGGTATAGAATCTACAAATCTTGAACCCCACTCATTTTACCACTGGGGGCAGGGGTTCTAAATCCTCCTTGTTGATCAAATACAAAGATCGTTGAGGCATTTGTGTTAAGCATCTCATGAATCTTTCAAATATTAGCCATGTGTTGAAACCTAATGCCCAGTGTGATATTAGAAGGTGAGACCTTTGGGAGGTGATTAGGTCATGGAGTAAAGCCCTCATCAATGGGATTAGTGTCCTTATAAAAGAGGCCTGAGAAAGATCCATTGCACCTCCTGCCCTGTGAGGTTACAGTGAAAAGACACCAGGAAATGGGCCCTCACTAGACATGGACTCTCATGGCGCCTTGATCTTAAACTTCCCAGCCTCCAGAAATGTGGGGGATAAAATTAAGTAGTTCATAAGCCACCCAGTTTAAGGCAGTTTTGTTACAGCAGCCCAAATGGCTAAGATAATTGTTAACACATATTGACTTATCTCCTGCTACGTGGAAGGAACTAGGTTAGCTGGGTGGGGTCCAAAAATGATATGACATCATCTTTCTTCTCACAGAGCTTTTTATCCAGACGGATATGTACCCAGGAACAAAACCACCAGCAAATGAGCTACACAGGATGCAAGACTAGGCAGGCTTTGCTGTGGTGGCCACTGGCCAGGCAGGGTAGAGTGTGTTTGCGGAGAAGGTGGCACTAAGATAGAAGGTGTGATGTAAGCACTTAGGGGTCGAGGAAGTGACAAGCAGGTCTAGGCCCTAGGATGTTTTGTAACAACCTTAGCAGCAAAGACACCAGGGTCAGGACCAATGGGAAGGCAGGGAAGAGGCAGGCTCTGTGTCAGGAACCTGCATGTGCCAGGAATCACAGCAGCAATAACTGTCACCTGCACTGACGTCAATCCTTTCATAAATTCTCTCTTTCTCTTTAGACGTTAGGATAAAGAAACAATGTACTAAGCTAAGCTAACTAAGCTGCTGGAAACTTTTCGGGGTGGCATATTTTTAGTAGGTAGAAAAAGTGATCTGGCAAAAGCAGGGTTGCTAAAACCACCCCAAATTAACCCCAAATGGCCAGCTACTTTAGTGACACTTCAGCAGATGAGTAATTAAAGTGGACCACATTTAAAGGTGAAGGGCACAACTACATGACATAGCAGAACTTCCTTCTTCTGGGCAATCTCCAACCACATTTAACTGCATAAACTCAAGAACCCTGTACTTGAGAGATTTAGCTTTAAAGATCTGGCATAAGAATTCTAGACTACTGCCTTTTTTTTCGTAGACACATTATAAGATATCAGCACAGCACCTGGAATTTTCATCAGAATGAAACTGAATTTTCATCAGAATGTTTTTCCATTGCAGAAATATACATGTTTTTATTATCTGCAGAGGATTTAGCATCATCTCTGTAAGTTCAACTGGAGGTATGTACTTAAAAATTTTTTATTACTTCAGAGATCTGAAATATAAAGACTGCGCCTACTAATTATACCACAGTCATTTCCTTCCCTCATGTACAGTCAGACTAGGTGAGAGAAAGGGCGTGAATGCCAACACTATTTAACTTCTATAGTCCTGTGAGGTAGGTGAGATTATTTTAATTTAATAGATGGTGAAAGTGAGGCTAGAAGAGTAATTTGTCCAAGCCATAAAGCTCATAAATGGTAGAGTTGGGGCTCATACCCTGAGTCAAAAAAAACTCTTTTGTCCTTGTACACAAGAGAACAGGAGTCAAACACCTCACAATGTTCTGTGGAGGACAGGAGAGTAGGCAAGAAAAGGGGGCAGTGTGTAAAGAGGCTGCTAATCCTTAGGCCCTAGCACTGAGCAGAGTGAACTGTGATGAAAATACTCATGACAACTGGGTAAAGCCAGGAGAGGCCTAATCAGGCTCAACTGAATAGAAGGGGAGAGATATTTATATAGATACTTGGAGTCCAATGAATAAAAAAAAAAAAGAGTGCTTAGCCATATGGCTATACTTATAGCTATCAGATGCTATGCTTTTAAAAATAAATTTTTATGTGAAATATCTCACTGTAAATAAACATAACTGTCTCTCTAGATGATCTGGCTGTCTGCAATTACCTTGGGCTGGCATATGTGCAAAGAGGGGGGGTCTCCATCAGAAGACCCCCATTGTTCACTCTGTCACTCCACTCACTGACCCCCAACTATCGTACACTGATTAGCACGGGAGATAAGATTCCTGTCCTTAAGGAACCACTGCACTGTGGGGGAAGACTGACAAACAACAAAGATTCCGATACAGTTAAATGGAAAATGTACAGGATCAATAGTAATTCCTTAGGAGTCCAGAGAAGGGGGGAACACAGCCTCTCAGGACATCAAGCACCATCCCAGCCACCCCGCCGCCACCACCCTCAGTCCAGATAAAAGCAGAAAGGAACAACCGAGTGGGGCCACATTTTACCCTTGTCGTCTCCCACATCTAAACCACAAGATCCCTTCCAACATGGCTAAAAGGGAGGGAGAGGGAGCAAGGAAGGGGAGGGGCAGGCGGGAGGGAGCAAACTCCCATGTAGTGACTCCTAGTAGTTTGCCAGAAACTCTGTATGATGCAAACTTTGTATGTTTACTTTGCCAGAAACAGTTTTCTTTAACATAGCGATGCAAAACAGATCCCTATTTTCTAAACAGAAGAACATGCTCTGGCCCAGCGCTCTCACTTGGAACTGTGTGAAAAAGTCAACATAATTTGACTTCCATCCAGACCCTTTGCATGAGGTACACTGACCTCTTGTGTCTGGAAACAGGCTTTTTTCTATAATAAGAGAACAATTAAATTCTGTCTTTTATAGGTACATTATGAAAGACACAAATTGATGAACTCCAATGTTTTACTGACATGAGCAACTGAATAACAAAACACCAAGCATCACTTTTAGAACAAGGAGATATGCACAGTTAGCAGACATTTTTGGATGCACCTGATGTGCTGATGCATTCTGTGCAGGACACCACAGTCCTTGTGGAGAGGAGCAGTCGGGATTACCCGCAGGACTGATGCCAGAGGCTCAGCCCATTTGCTCAATAACAACTGGTTCTGGGCCAGTACTCCTGCTCCCATTGGAGGGGCTGTGCTCCAATTCTCTTTCCTATCAGACCAGTGACTAACCCCACAAGGAAGGCTATGAAGTCCCCCCCCATACACTATATAGCAGTGATGGCGAACCTTTTGAGCTCGGCGTGTCAGCATTTTGAAAAACCCTAACTTAACTCTGGTGCCGTGTCACATATAGAAATTTTTTGATATTTGCAACCATAGTAAAACAAAGATTTATATTTTTGATATTTATTTTATATATTTAAATGCCATTTAACAAAGAAAAATCAACCAAAAAAAATGAGTTTGCGTGTCACCTCTGACACGCATGTCATAGGTTCGCCATCACTGCTATATAGCTTACACACAAGTTAAGTCCTTTGGTACCAAAGTAATTCTTTGTGACTGAGCCCGACAAAGGTCACTGTCATGGAGGAAGGACAACAGAGAGCCTGAAGGCCAAAACAGCCTCTGCAGGTTATGGAGAGGAGGTAAGCACACCAATGGCCTCCCTGACCTACACCAAAAGACATGGTGCCCTAAAAGGCCACTGCTTGAAGCAGACATGACTAGAAGGTTGAGTGTAAAGGCTGAAAACATAACTTTTCCAATACTGCATTTTAATCATGTATTTGTAAAACTCCTCTACTTGAAGAGGAGCTCCCCAAGGCCCAGGACTGTGTCCTCAAGGCCTAGCTCAATGTTTAGCAGATAAAGCAGGCTCCTTTTATGTTTGCTGGATACACAAAAAACATAAGTGCTGCAAGGCAAGAGAGTTGCCCCAAATGGAAATTTGAGTTTTAAAGCTGATGTGGCATTTGAGTGTTTATATGACCCTATGGAAACTGAGTTGCACAGGGGCATGAATAGAATCAAACTCTAAGTATCTGACAATTTATTTGTGGACCAAAGCAGTTGAGCAGAATTGTGGATATCAAGGTGGGTCCACCTTCTGAAAAGCCAGAGACTGATGCTCACTGGTATACACTTCCCAGTCACATCCAGTTCTTGAAGTCTGAGGAAAAGCTCTATTTGAAAATAGGGTAATTGAAAAAACAAAACAAAACAAAACAAAACAAAAAAAACACATTAGTCTTACACTAATGAAATTCAGATAATTCAATGTTTTTACCACTAAACCACAGAAATCTAGATTACTAGGGAACAGCAATTGCTTTGAATTAAATACCACTCTGGGTAAGCCAGTATTGGCTTAATGAGTTTTTGTATACTGGGCTTAATAAAAAATTGTATTAGTCATTTCATACAAATATGGTAGAGTTGACGAATTACTCATAATGAGGTAAAACAACCCTTAATCTGTTTTAATATTTCCCTTATTTAAAAATATAGAAATTTATCTTTAAGCACACAAAATCCTAGATAATGATACAGGCCCAGAGAAATGCAGTGATTTTCCAAAGTCACATAGCTAATTAAAGATGAGATAAGATTAGAATCTAGGTCTTAGAACTTGTCCTACTACCTTTCACCACTTCAATGTTTTCAAACAGTGCTCTGCAGAGCCCACCAGGCACCCAGAAGAGGGCCTTGGAGGGCAGCGTTCCACTGTTTGTCTCATACTTTCTTTCCAGGTAGACCCATTTGACATGAGTGCATTGGTATCCATATTTGTGGATCTTGTGGCATTAAAAAACGACTACATACAATTATCATCCTATATAATAAAAGCCCACGGCCCCTCACCCAGGCTGGCTGCCCCCCAGTGAGTGGTTTGGGGTGATCAGGCAGGCAGGCGAGCAGTTAGGGGCCAGCAGTCCTGGATTGTGAGAGGGATGTCCGACTGCTGGTTTAGGTCCGATCCGATCCCTGCGGGATCAGGCCTAAACTTGAAGTTGGACATCCCCCAAGGGGTCCCGGATTTTGAAAGGGTACAGGCCGGGCTAAGGCCCCCCACCCCTGCATAAATTTCATGCACTGGTCCTCTAGTTATGCTATAAAAGAAGGGATATTTTAAAATGAAAACATTTAGAGGGACAGAATCTCAGAATAAGTGGAGGTTCTTGATAAAATACAATAGTGTCCTACATTTTCCTCATTTCACTATGAATCACAAAAAAATACAAACCCAGAAAGTCACTGTTTTGTGGACCTGGACTTGGGAACCAATGGTTTTGTGGAAAGAACAAAATTTGGGTCTCAACCACATCACAGCAGAAGGACATCCTTTGGTCAGTCATTTTGATTTCTGTCTGTTTTCTATCCATGAAGTTCAAAAATAATTCCTGACCTACCTACCCACTAAAAGGTTGTTCCTTCACACACACACACACACACACACACACACACACACACACACACACACCAAATCTAGTTTGGTTATTCTCAAAATGTGGCTTCAAGACGACCTGCATCAGAATAATCTGACATGCCTATTTAAAAACCCAAGTTCCTTGGCCTCATCTTGGATGAGGCTCTCAGGAAATGAGGTTAGAAGGCAGGAACCTGGGATCTTATTTTTTAAATGATGGTTTACAATGTCTGCTCCAATTGCTGGTGGTAAGGTTACAAGGCAAAAATCCTTTGAAGCCCTAGCTGGTTTGGCTCAGTGGATAGAGCATCGGACTGAGGACTGAAGGGTCCCAGGTTCGATTCCAGTCAAGGGCACATGCCCAGGTTGCAGGCTGGATCCACAGTTAGGGGCGTGCAGGAGGCAGACAATCAATGATTCTCTCTTATCATTGATGTTTCTATCTCTCTATCCCTCTCCCCTCCTATCTGAAATCAATAAAAAAATATATTTAAAAAAATCCTTTGAAAATCTGCAATAACTATAAAAGTAGAAAAGAGGAGAACAGGGAAAGGAGGAAAAGAGTGAGAAGGACTAGAATAAAGAGGACATCACTTACCTCACAGTCAGTTTTCTCATTTGACAAACAAGGTTGGTGGACAAAATCTGTGACTTTTTAACCCCTCTTAGCAGTTAAACTATTTTCAAGCAAAATCTTTGAGGGAAAATCTTTCCACAAATACAGAGCTGCTCTGGTAAAAGTGACTGGGAGCTGTGTCCCTCTGCCCCCTCCTCCAGGGAGCCTCTGAGGTTCCCTATCCCAGAAGACAACAGAACTACATTCCTCTTCTCTGAGGTATCATTCTGACTTCAGAGAAGATAAATATCTAACCACCAAACACCAATTAATGCCATTGGCTCTACTGTAATTAGCAAAGGAAATGTAGCCACTCAATCCCCAGATCCTCCTTCTTTTTATTTTTTATTTTTTTTCATTTTGCCTTTTTTATTTACAAGTTGAAATATCTCGAATGGTTAGAAAATACAAACATTGGTATACAGCTTAAATACAAGTGTCACTAGATATTAAAGAACTTGGTTAATAGTTTTTCCAAATGCTTAAGAAATATTTCCCAGGAGGCAGGTTAAACGTTAGGTGCTTGAGGCACAAAGAACAGAGCCTCAGCTTGTTCAGGCGGTCGCACAGTCCAAACGTGCTTTCCACTCAGTGATGTGCAAGGCAGCAGGACAAGCAGTGCCACCAGCCTTTTTACCCCAGCTCCAAAGCTGCACTGGCGCTTCTTCTGTCATGGGAAAGAGTCACATTCTGGGACAAATAAACCACTTTAAAGATGAAACTAGAATGGCTCAGTTCCAGGGCATTCTGGTGTAACCTGGGAAGTTAAGGCTCCCCCAAATTGTCATCAAGGGCTAATGGGTAAAAGAGTCAAGTCAGCCAGATTCATGCAGGACACATTTGCTTGTTCCATACCTTATTCTCTTCTTTAACTCGTGTGAACTGTTTATATTTCACCTATGTGTAAAAGGTGCCAGCCAAATCAATTGTGTCTAACTCAAACTTGACCCAGTGTGCCCAATACTAGGGATCTTTTAGCCTGATCATACTTCTGGGTGAAATGTCTATATGTTAACATACCTCAAAGTTTACATTTTCATTATAATAAATTAGCTTTAATGTTACAATTAACAGCTCAGAAAACTGAATCTAAGTATCTTGACCTAGCATACTAATTTGAACTAATACCATCTTCCCTATCCATTTTGACCAATCCCCAGAATCAGTAGAGACGTATTTTATCTAGATGTAAAAATCTTCACCCGAGGACATATGCATTAATGTTGAGTGAGAGAGAGAGGGAGAGACATTGATGTAAGAGGGAAACATCAGTGGATTGCCTCCCATACATGCGCCAACCAACAGACCAACAGGGGATTGAACCCACAATTTACGTATGTGCCCTGACCAGAAGTGAACCCGTGGCCTATGGACAACACTCCAACCTATTGAGCCACATTGGTCAAGGCCAGATTCTCCTTGACGAGGGATTCACATTCAGGTGAAGTGGAATAGCCCACCATAAATAAAATCAACGAGAAGATACTACCCTTCACTTTTTTTTTAATAGCAACAAAAAAACTTATTTAGACCCACTGGTATTATTCTGTTATATTTCTTTCTAGTCACTATCAATATGGCACATCATGTTTACATTGTAATCATGGTGTATGTACAACTTTATCTATACATGGTGCCATTTTTCGTTTGTTTTCTCTTTTCTTGTTTTTCAGTTACAGTTGAGTCAATATTAAATTAGTTCCAGGTATACTGCATAGTGGTGAGACATTTTATAACTTAGGAAGCGATTCTCCTGATAAGTCTGGAACCTACCATATATAATTATTACAATACTATTGATTATATTTCCTATGATCACTACTGATTATATTACCTACTCCTCCATCTTGACCAGATGTCCTCAACCATTTCTTTAATCCATTTCCATTCTTCACTTAAGGCAGAGCTTCTAACCAAGTACTTTGTTCCCTTTTTCTCTTCACAATACCTATGCAATTTGTCTTTTCCATTCCATCCTCTATGGCCACAGCCCACTATAATTTTCTAGAAACTATCTGAGCCACTCAACTGCCTTCCTCACATTGTCCCAGACTTTAGATCAGTGGTTCTCAACCTGTGGGTCGCGACCCCTTTGGGGGTCGAACGACCCTTTCACAGGGGTCGCCTAAGACCATCGGAAAACACATATATAATTACATATTGTTTTGTGATTAATCACTATGCTTTAATTATGTCCAATTTCTAACAATGACATTGGGGGTCACCACAACATGAGGCACTGTATTAAAGGGTGGCGGCATTAGGAAGGTTGAGAATCACTGCTTTAGATCTTTTTAGTTAACTGCAAGCTTTTCTAACTCATTGTTTTGATAATGGCATCTGAAAATCCTACTGTGATTGGGTTTAAGTTCTCACAGTATATTCTTCTCAGGGACACATTAACTGCCACATTCCCTAGCTCCCCTCATTGACAAGCATATTTGTCTAGTGTTCATTTTGAATCATTAGGCACCGACCTCTTTCCCCACCCTGGACATGTGTTCCTCTCAGGGTCTCCGTCTAGGTGAACAGCAGATTCCACTATTCACCTACGTGCTGAGGTAAAATATTTGGATTCACTCTTGATACATTTGCTTACCTCACATCCAATCTAGCCCAAGTTCTGTCCTAGACATGAAGTACAGCCACTGTCCCCCTTGCTCAGCTCACTCTGCTCCAGCTATACGGACTCCTTGCTTTTCCAGTTTTCAGGCCTTTGTACATGCTGGTTCCTCTACCTGGAATATTCTTCACCCAGATATCAAAACAGATATATCCCTCTTTTCATTCAGGTTTCAAAGAGGTCTTACTCCATTTAAAATAGTGTTCCTGTTTATTTCTCTATCATTACCCTGCTTTATTATTTTTATATGTTTATTATCTGGTTCCACTCTCATAAGTTATTCAGCAACATGAGTTCTAAACAGTAACTTTGTGTTTGACCCAGTATCCCAGGTGTCAAGAATAATACAAGACACTTACAAGGTATTTTATAAATATTAGGCAGGAAGAAAGAAAGGGAGAGAAGGAGGTGGGGGAGCAAAGAGGGAGGCAGGAACGAAAATTTGACTTTGTTCTTAAAGCCCTTATTTCATCAACTACACTTTTACATGCAATGTCAAAAATGTATATTTATAAATTTTATTATGGTAAAACATGTATAACAAAATTTACCATATTTATTATTTTCAACTGTATAATTCAGTGGCATGAAGTACATTCACATTGCTGTGTAACCATCACCAATCTCCAGAATTCTTCTCATTTTGCAAAACAAAAACTTTGTATCCATTAAACAACAACTCCCCATTTTCCCTACATCCGTCCCCTGGAAACCACAATTTTACTATTTCTATGAGTTTCACTATTCTATGTATCTCATATAAGTGGAATTATACAATTGTGTTTTGTGGCTGACCTATTTTACTTAGCATAATGTTCTCAAGGTTCATACATGTTGTAGCATGTCAGAATTTCCTTCCTTTTAAAGGCTAACTAATATTGCATTGTGTGTATATATCACATTTACCCATTAATATATTGATGGACAATTAGGTTGCTTTCAACTTTTGGCTATTGTAAATAATACTGCTATGAACATGGGTATACAACTGTTTTTTTGAGACCTGCTTTTAATTCCTTTGGATATATATCCAGAAGTAGGATTGCTGGATCATAAGGCAATTCTGTTTTTACTTTTTATGAAGAACTGCCAAACTATTTTTCCATAGCGACTAATCATTTTATATTCCGACCAGCAGTCCATACATGTTCCAAGTTCTCTTCATCCTCACCAAAACATTATTATTATTTTTATACTAGCCATCCCAAGGGGTATGAGGAGATATCTCACTGTGGCTTTGATTTGCATTTCCCTAATGATTAATACTGTTGAGCAACTTTTCATATTATCTGTTGACCATTTGTATGTTTACTTTGAAGGAATGTCTATTCAAGTCCTTTGCCCATTTTTTAAATTGAGCTGTTTGGTTTGTTGTTACTGTTTTTGAGTTAGAGGAGTTCTCTATATATACTGGATATTAATCCCTTGTCAGATATATGGGATTAATATGGGATGTTTCTCCCATTCAATGTGTTGCTAAAAAACTATATTTTAATTGCTTCCTGTAATTTATTTTGGATGATGTACTTCCAGAGAACAGAGAGTGTGCCTGCTGGTTTGATCCATGCAAACTTAGCAAACAATGCTCCATGCAGGTTTGATGCCTAAAGTTTTCTGAAGATGATTATGAACCAATGTAGGATACTATATGGTATCACTTTTTCTAATGGAAGTACAACTGTTAATTAAAAGCACATAATGCTGCTGATTATGAATAAAATGCCCCAGCTCACTAGAGCACAATTCCTATAACATTAGTAGAGAATTAACTAGCTTTATTAAATATTTGGAGGACTAGTTACTTTTTCATCCTCTTTTAATTAAAACCTCTACATCTTGCACTTGAAAGCATTTCTTTTTTAACCATTCTTTTCATTATTTATTCTAGCCTTGAAAATCCAGGATGAAAAATTTTAAAAGTAAAAAAGTTTCTAAATAAGTTTTTCATACTCTGTAAAAACAGAAGCACATCGTTTTCTAAAATACTGGAGGAAAGGGGATTTAGAAAAGTGGGGTCCCAAAAGTAAAACAAAAGAAGGCCAATTAGAAGAGAAGCAGTGGTGAGCAGAACGATTTGGATTTAAAGTTCTTTTTTGTCTATAATAAATTTATATTAATGTATAATTTTTCTCTACCTCCGACTCACACTGACTGAAAGATACCATAGTTCAGAGGTACCAGTACAAAGTCCTAAAGTGGGAAATCATCCAGTTATAGCACAGCTTACTTCACTTTCTTCTTAATTTGGAATGGTTGTTTGCTCGGAAGTACCTGGTACAGCAAGACATGGCCTCTCTCAAACTTGGTTATCTTCTTCCCCCAAAGATCCATCCATGAGTGCCTCACACAGCGCCTGATATGTAGCACTGGCACTCAATAAAAGTTTGTTACATAAATTATTAATTTCTGGGATTATGTGCCAGGCCTTGCGCTATATGCTTCATTCATGATGACAACTCTAGAGGCAACCGTCGTCACTTCATGAACACTATATTTGACTACTCTCAATTTCATATTATTCCCCATAAGCCCCCAGTTATGAACTTTCTCTCCTCTAAAATTTCTACTGTATGCTACTTAAGGAAAAGAGAACTTACTTGGCATTTCTTATATGTATCTTCGGACCCCACATTTCTAAATCCCTTTATAAAAGTAGAGTTTACTGCATAGCTAATTTCAGCCCAACTAAGAACTCAAGAACTAATATTTTTTTGTTTCATCCTGTCACTAAATTTAGCTTGATACATCTAGCAAGAAGAAAAGAACAGTATTATAATATGTAAAAAAAAAAAATCCGAGTGATAGAGAGCAATAAGAGAGCCAACTAACTTCCTACACCAGAATTATTATTTGTTTGATTAATATATAAAGACACCTGGGGTCCTGGCCAGAGTGGCTTATTTGGTTGGTTGGGTGTCGTCTCATGCACCAAAGGTTGCTAGTTCAATTCTGGGTCAGGGCACATGCCTGGGTTTTGGGCATGATCCCAGGTAGGGGGTGTGAAGGAGGCAGCCAATCAATGTCCCGCTATCACAAGAATGTTTTTTCTCTATCCCTTCCTCCCTCTCTCTCTCTTTCTCTAAAACTAAATGAATAAATAAAAATATATAAACATATACCTATAATAATAAAAGCATAATATGCTAATTAGACTGGACGTCCTTCCAGATGACCTTCCTGACGAAGCCCGGGATGCAAGGGAAACCTGGGTCCCGGGTGCTGGAGGGAAGCCCGGGTCCTGGGTGCCAGAGGGAAGCCAGTGCTGGCAGCTGGGGAAGGAAGGCCTACTCTTGCACAAATTTCGTGCATCGGGCCCCTAGTGTATATATAAAGACACTTGAGTTTATCTTTTCTGTTTACGCTGTTTGAGTCTCATTAAGTATATGTTTCTACTTTCTTCTAAATATTGTTTTACATATTTCAAACATCTAATTAAGTAAAAACATAAAAACAATGCAAAGAGAAATTATATACTATTTAGGAAAACATATAATCAAATGGTCACTCCTGTCGTCATAATATTCTAAAAAGGGTGAAAATTTTTAAGCTTGATTTCAGCTCAAAACTAAATGTTCTGCAACTCTAATTCCAACAAACTGGTGAACCTAGAAGAAATGGAGATATTCCTAGAAAAATACGACCTTCCAAAACTCAATCAGGAAGAATAAAATAAACTGAATAGTCCAATAACTACCGATGAAATTGAAGCAGTAATTAAAA
>NW_005871055.1:4527176-4622018 GCF_000147115.1 Myotis lucifugus
CAACAAACAAAAGTCCTGGGCCAGACGGCTTCACAGAGGAGTTTTACCAAACATTCAAAGAACTATTGTCCTCAGACTATTCCAAAAAATTTCAAGAGGAAGGAACACTTCCAAGCTCTTTCTATGAATCCAGCATCATCCTAATAGCAAAACCAGAAAAAGACATGACAAAGAAAGAGAATTACAGGCCAATATTTCTGATGAACATAGATGCTAAAATCCTCAACAAAATTCTAGCAAATCGGATCCAGTATTACATTAGAAAGATCATACACCATGACCAAATGAGATTTATTCTGGGAATGCACGGATGGTACAGTATCCACAAACCAATAAACGTGAAACATCACATAAACAAATTGAGAGATAAAAATCACATAATCATATCAATTGATGCAGTAAAAGCATTTGACAAAATCCAACACCCTTTCTTGATAAAAACTCTCAGCAAAGTGGGAATAGAGGGATCATACCTCAACATAATAAAAGCCTTATATGACAAACCTACAGTCAACATCATACTCAATGGCCAAATACTAAAACCATTTCCCCTAAGAACAGGAACAAGACAGGGATGCCCACTTTCACCACTCCTGTTCAATGTAGAACTGGAAGTGCTAGCCATAGCAATCAGACAAGAAGAAGAAATAAAAGGCATCCAAATTGGAAAAGAAGAAGTAAAATTGTCATTATTCACAGGTGACATGATATTGTACATAGAAAACCCTAAAGATTCCATCAAAAAACTACTAGATTTAATAAATGAATTCAGCAATGTAGCAGGATACAAAATTAACACCCAGAAATCTGTGGGGATTTCTGTACACCAATAATGAACTCACAGAAAGAGAAACAAACAAAAAAAATCCCATTTACCATTGCACCAAACAATTAAGATACCTAGGAACAAACTTAACTAAGGAGGTAAAAGACCTGTACTTGGAAAATTACAGGACATTGAAAAAAAAGAGATAGAGGAAGACACAAACGAATGGAGGAATATACTGTGTTCGTGGATTGGTAGAATCAACATCATTAAAATGTCCATACTACCTAAAGTAATCTATAGATTTGATACAATCCCCATTAAAATACCAACAACATATTTCACAGACCTAGAACAAACTCTCCAAAAATTCATATGGAATAAAAAAAGACCCTGAATAGCTACAGCAATCTTGAGAAAGAACAAAGTTGAAGGGATCACAATACCAGATATCAAGCTACATTACAAAGTCACTGTTCTCAAAACTGTCTGGTACTGGCACAAGAACAGACATATAGACCAATGGAACAGAACAGAGAACCCTGAAATCAACTCAAACCATTATACTCAATTAATATTTAACAAAGCAGGCAAGAGCATACAATGGAGTCAAGACAGTCTCTTCAATAAACGGTGCTGGGGAAATTGGACAGATACATGCAAAAAAAAAAAAAAGAAAGAAACTAGACCACCAACTTACACCATACACAAAAATAAACTCAAAGGGATAAAGGACTTAAATGTAAGACAGGAAACCATAAAAAACTTAGAAGATTCTATAGGCAGCAAAATATCAGACATGTCGTAGCAATACCTTTACTGAAACAGTTCCTAGGGCAATGGAAACTAAGAAGAAAATAAACAAATGGGATTACATAAAAATAAAAAGTTTCTGCACAGCAAAAGAAAACATCAACAAAACAACAAGAAAGCCCTCTGCATGGAAGAACATATTTGCCAATGTTTTATCCGATAAGGGCCTAATCGCCAAAATTTATAGGGAATTCATACAACTTAACAAAACAACCCAATCAAAAAATGGGCAAAGGACTTAAATAGACAGTTTTCAAACGTGGACATACAGAAGGCCGGGAGACATATGAAAATATGCTCAAAGTCACTAATCATCCGAGAGACGCAAATCAAAACAACAATGATATACCATCTCACACCTGTCAGGATGGCTACCATAAAAAAAATCAACAAAGGACAAGTGCTTGTGAGGATTTGGAGAAAAAGGAACCATTGTGCACTGCTGGTGGGAATGCAGACTGGTGCATCCACTGTGGAAAACAGTATGGAGTTTCCTCAAAAAATTAAAAACAGAACTCCTATTTGACCCAGTAATTCCACTTCTAGTAATATATCCCAAGAAATCAGAAAGGATATATGGACCCCTATGTTCACAGCAGCACAATTTACAATAGCTAAGATTTGGAAACAGACTAAGTGCCCATCAGCAGATGAGTGCATTAAAAAAAAATATTGGTACATCTACACAATGGAATACTATGCTGCTATAAAAAAGAATTCTTACCATTCACAATAGCATGAATGGACATGGAGAACATTCGAAATAAGCAAAATAAGCCACTGGAAGAAAAATAAATATCACGCGATCTCACTCATTTGTGTAATATAATGAACAACATAAACTGATGAACAAAAATAGATCCAGAGACAAAGAAGCATGGAACAGACCTTCTAACTTCAGAGGGAAGGCGGGGGTTGGGGGTAGGAGGTGGTAAGATATCAACCAGAGGACTTGTATGGATGCATATAAGCATAACCAATGTATACAGACACTAGGGGAGTGAGGGCATATGCTGGGAGGTGGGGGTGGCCAGGAAGAGGTCAATGGGGGGGGTGGGGAAGGAGACATATGTAATACTATATATAATACTTTAAACAATAAAGAATTAAAAAAAACTGAATGTTCTGGATTCACTTGAATTTGGAGAAGATTCAAGTCAACTTTTTCTCTGTTGATTACATTAGTTTGTTTCCTATAAAATTTGATCAAGCTTAGTATCCTTTTTATTATTGCAGCCTCTAACAGACTTCAGGACCCATTCTCCTTCTGAATTCTTGGGCACTTAACATAATTACTTAAGTCATGTAAATGGTACAGAAGACTACTGAGATGATGTTCTTTGCTCAATCTTCCATTCCTACCCCTTGCACAATGTATCCCCCAAGTACACACCCTTTCTATACATAGGTCTACTGTCTTACTATGCACATCTAGAATTGTTAGATCAAATGAAATGTGCATTTAAAATAGTAATATATGCTGCCAAACTATCTTATAAATGACTGCATTAAATCATTATAATTTCACCCTAGGGTACATTTATGATTGTACATATTCTTTATATTCACCAACAATAAATATTATCAATGTGTTGAATAAAAATCTTTATTGTTATTTTAACATAATCATTATATAATTCTATAATCGTTATGAGTTTTAATATTTTATTGTCCATTTTTTCACTCACTCACTTTGCTTTTCATTTTGTTGTGGTAGATTTGTAAGTTATTCTTTCTGAGAAGGTTTGCATCTCTAAAAATATCTTTATTTTACCTTCATGTTTGAGATTTCTAGTTTCAAAGTAATTTTCCATGACAACTTTAAGCTTTATGCTTCACTGTGTTGCAGAATCCAGGGTGGCCAAAAGAAGTCTGCTAACATAATTAATGCTCTTTTTTTCTTAGGTAGCGATTTTACTTAGCATCTTTGGAAAACAGGTCTTTCTTTATCCAAGAGTTCTGAAATTTCATCAAGAGGCACCTAGGTAGAGGTTGTCTTCTTTCATTGCAGTGGCAGTAGCCAAGCCATTAAATCTCAAGACACAAGTCTATCTTCATTTTAGAGAAATTGTCTTCTGTTATTTCTCTGATAATTTCTTTTTTGATTCTTTCTTTTCTATTTTCTCTGTTACCATCTAGAGCTCTTAGTCAATAATTGTTTGACCTCTTGATTGATTTTCCATGTCCCACTTTCTCTCATATTTTCATTCTCCTGTCCCATTGCTTTGCATTTTCAGAGGAGTGCCTTATCTTCCCTAGTCACTATTTTTGGCATTCAGCATTTTCTTTCTATTATTCAGGCATTATATTTTTTAATTTAGTAAATTACATGTTTACCAGTATGTCTTTCTTGTTCTCTGACTCTACTATTTTCATGTTCTTACTCTTGTCTAAGCAGTATCATGTTCTCTTACACTTGAAATAGACTTTAATGAAGCTAAAGTATGCAAAACTTGACTCCCAAACTCTGTGTACACTAATATGGCATTTTAGTTTACATTGCTTAATGCAGAAATTTGGATGCATTGCTTAACATTATTGTGTGCTTACCTAAAAAAAGAATTATACTACTACTACTACTACTAATAGTAGTTAACATACGTTGAAAGTTTTCATGTATTAGCTCATTAATCCTCACAGAAATCCTGTTTTTCCCATTTTACAGATAAAGAAATTCACAGAAAGTTGCTAACTAACTTGCCCAAATGACACCACTTGAAGTGGAAGAGCCGGGTTTAACCTTGGGCAAAGTATTTCCAGCGCCCATTCAACTTACAAAGACAATAGTTTAACCAATGTTTGCATAACTATTAAAGCAGCAAACAAACTATTAATGCAGCTGTCACACTAAGCTGTCCAACCTGGATTAGTCTAGTTTATACACCAAGAATGCCTCTGACTCAGAGTCTGTCTGAATCAATTATTACAGCCAGATGACTCTCCTGTGTATACATTATGTTTTAATATTCATTTAATATTTCATGTGACTTGTGAGCAAAGGCTATCTTGAAGCAGAAAGGAAGTTAAACAAAGATTCCCATGGTCACAGTATTTCAAACAATGCCTATCAACTTCCATAAATCATCTGATTCAATGGAGGTAACAAACTTGACACAGATACTGTTAAGAACTGAAGTATATAATCAGAATAGACAAAATGTTTGAGGGATTTACTTTGTGATAGAAAAAGCAAACTTTATCAGAAAGAACCAAAGCTGTACAAAGGGAAGGTGATACAATTCATTTATTTCTTACTTATCACTTTTGATAGAAAGCCACCTGGCAGTGAACCTACAGAGTCTGCCTGTGTTAAAATGCCCCCATCTAGAGCTTATCATACACATGACAGGAGGAAATGAAATTATATGACTTAGAAATGGGTTGTAGCTGAATGCCAACCTGAAGAAATCTCTCCTATGTAGACAGAACTTATAAATAGTCATCTTTTCACATTAGCCCTAAGTAGTGCAGAACAAACCAGGTTGTGGTTAAAAGTTAAAAGAGTGTAGTTATAGTGAAAATAACATTAAACAAAACTGCCTAAAGTACCTCTGGCTATTTTTAGATTTTTAAGAACAAACAGGAATTTGCTAAATCATTAAAAGCAAATTGGTATAATTTAGGATCTAAAATCATTCATTATTAATATAATAATTACATTTATTTAAACACAGTTAATGAAAAATCACTGCTATTTTTAGGAAGAAATTGCATTACCTAATGTCATTGGGTAACATTTAGATTAGCTAGTTCATCTCTATATGAGCCAAAATTTGTTCCAGTAATAAAAAGGCTAATATTTTCTATATACTGTAATTAAAATGAAGCTTCTTTGATATGTACAATAATAAGTGGAAAAATAAATTCTGCTACTCTATGAAAAACACTATTCAAATACAAATAAATATATAAATACAAATGAATACAAACTAAAATGAACAAGAAGTAAAAACAAATAAATTCTAGAGATATGTTGTGCCTAGAGTCAACGTTACTCCATTGTACACTTAAAAGAGTAAGGGTAGGCCCGGCTGACGTGGCTCAGTGGCTCAGTGGTTGAGTGTAGACTTATGAACCAGGAAATCATGGTTCAATTCTTGGTCAAGGCACATGACTGGGTTGCAGACTCGATCCCCAGTGTGGGGTGTGCAGGAGGCTGCCGATCAATGAGTCTCTCTCATCACTGATATATCTCTCTCTCCCCCTCCAACTTCCTCTCTGAAATCAATAAAACTATATTTTTTAAAATCATCATAATTTATTTTCCTTATTGTATCAAGTGACTTTTACTTATCCTTCTTACATCACCTGATACAGCTCTGTTCCTTGCTCTGTGCAAGAACGTTATAATTGGCACATATATATTACTAGAGGCCCAGTGCACAAAAATTTGTGCACTCGGGGGGGGGGTCCCCCAGCCTGGCCTGTGCCCTCTCGCAGTCTGGGACCCCTTGGGAGATAACGACCTGCTGGCTTAGGCCTGCTTCCGGGTGGCAGAGGGCAGGCCCAATCCCTAGGTGCAGCCCCTGGTCAGGCTCAGAGCAGGGCCGATTGGGGAGTTGGGGCGCCGCCCCCTGTCATGCACAGAGCAGGGCGGATCGGGAGGTTGCGATGCCACCCTCAGTCATGCTCAGGGTAGGGCCGATTGGGGGGTTGGGGCACCGCCCCCTGTCACACTCAAGGCAGGGTCGATGGGGAGGTTGCGGCGCCACCCCCTGTCACGCACAGAGCAGGGCCCATCAGGGGTGTTGGGGCTCCGTACCCTGTCACGCACAGAGCAGGGCCGATCAGGGGGTTGAGGAGCTCCCCGCTGTCACTCACAGAGTAGGGCCGATAGGGGAGTTGGGGCACCTCCCCCTGTCACACACAGAGCAGGGCGGATAAGGGGGTTGGGGCGCTGCACCCTGTCACACTCAGGGCAGGGCCAATGGGGAGGTTATGGCTCTACCCTGTCACACACAGAGCAAGGCCCGTGGAGGGGGGTTGGGGCGCCACCCTCTATCACCCACAGAGCAGGGCTGATCAGGGAGTTGGGGCGCCGCCACTGTCACACTCGGGGCAGGGCTGATGGAGAGGTTATGACTCTACCCTGTCACACACAGAGCAGGGCCCGTGGGGGGGGGGGGGCGGTTGGGGTGCCGCACCCTGTCACACACAGAGCAGGGCCGATCAGGGGGTTGGTGCGCTGCACCCTGTCAAACACAGAGCCGCAGGGCAATCAGGGGATTGGGGAGCTCCCCCCTATCAGGCACAGAGCAGGGAAGATAGGGAGGTTGTGGCCCCGCCCCCTGTAACACACAGAGCCGCAGGGCGATCAGGGGGTTTGGGCGCTGCCCCCTGTCACGCTGATCCTGGTGCCGGGAGCCTCACTGCTCCGCTGATCCCGGTGCTGGGAGGCATATTACCCTTTTACTATATAGGATAGAGGTCTGGTGCATGGGTAGGGGCCGGCTGGTTTGCCCTGAAGGGTGTCCTGGATCAGGGTGGGGATCCCCACTGGGGTGCCTGGCCAGTCTGGGTGAGGGGCTGAAGGCTGTTTTCAGGCTGGTGGGTGACTGAAGCTACCAACCGCTCCTTGATTTCTGTTATATTATTTTTATTATTCTGGGCCCAGCTTTAGCTCTGAGGCCTCGCTGCTGAAAACATTGATACAATGTTGCGGTCTGGCTGACTTTCAGTCTGGCTGGTTTCTGGGGTTTTGTTTAGCTTCTTATTTGCAACATAGTACATAGTTGCTTAGAGTTGCATCTGAGAGGCCGGCAAGTTAGGCGGGGAACGTTGGAGTCCACAGTCACTGAAACAAGCAAGCCTCGTGTTCGCTTCCAGCTGCCTGGCTGCCGGCCGCCATCTTGGTTGACAGTTAATTTGCATATACTCACTGATTAGCCAATGAAAAGGGTAGCGGTCGTACGCTAATTACCATGTTTCTCTTTTATTAGTGTAGATAATTTGTGAGTGTATGAATAACTGCAGTGTCACATTCACTAGAATAATAACCTGTAGCATAAATAAATAGGACTGTATGAAAGGCATATGCCTTGTGAGACTATCCTTTAGGCCAGTGGTTGTCAACCTTCCTAATGTCGTGACCCTTTAATACAGTTCCTCATGTGGCGACCCCCAATTTCATTGTTACACATTGAACATAATTAAAGCATAGTGATTAATCACAAAACAATATGTAATTATATATGTGTTTTCCGATGGTCTTAGGCGACCCCTGTGAAAGGGTCGTTCGACCCCCAAAGGGGTCGCGACCCACAGGTTGAGAACTGCTGCTTCAGGCTCTGCAGTTCAGAAATGAAGTTCTGTCTTACAGCATTTTATCCATTCAGGAAAAGTTACTGAAAAGGTAAAAGTTCCATTTAGATGCTGTATATTTTTCATTGATTTGGATTAACCCCAACTGATTATTTTTAAGTGAATGTAGAAATACTGTAGAAAAATAAATCATGTTTTAATTGTCATAATGCTGTATCGTTTACTTACACCAGAAATGATCTGTGAATCTGGTCTGGGGGTATGTCCTAAACAAGCCAATTAATACACAAATTAACCTCTGCAATCACTCTCTAGCCAATTGATTTTCATAATATTTTAATAAAATTTGTTTGCACTCATGTTTCTTCATGAAGCAGGTAACTAGCCTTGCATTTCAGGAATTTGGTCTTCGAGCATAGAAAAGTTTACAGAATTTTATTTGGAGAAATTTATTGCTGATTTACTTTCATGTAATAAAAAATCCCCTATTTTGCTGAAAGCCTTCAACACATAAGAGGATAGAAGATAATTAGTTTTTGGAATATTAGAAAGCAGAGAGTTTTACTTAAAAAAAAAACTCCATAGTTTCTCAATCCCATAAAACCTTTCTTCCTGAAAAATACACATTCCAAACCAGAATGATAAAGGATACAGAGAAGTATATGCATGACAGCCTTCTCCTTCAAAATATATCACCACTTTCCATAACATCACTTTTTCTGGTCATTCGCAATCTTATATGATCTGGAAGGAGTATTTTTAATATCTAATTGTGAAGAGCGCTCAGCCATTTCCTCTTTTGTGGGGGCAGACGTAGAAGAATCCTTATTTGTGTCCCGTGTCTGAGCTGAAGCCCAGTGTCCCCTCCGAGTCAGGTTTTATCCGGTATTTCTGGAGAACTGAGAGGAGGATTCTCTTTGGACAAATCTACTAGAGGAACCAAGGGGCCTCCTAGTACAGAAATGCAGAGGAAAAGGAGTGACACGGGAACAATTTTCTTCTAGGACAACAGACAATAATATAAGGGGAAAAAAGTGATGTTTTGAACAATATGGTTGTTCTTTGAATATGGAGAGACTGTCCCAGCTGGCACGCAAGAGTCCCAAGTAGAGAAATTACAATAAATGCAGAGCCAGAAAATATGAGCGGTTTATCTGAAATCTCAGTGGGCCATGAGAAATGCAAGACATCAGGTGCATTTGTCCAGCAGCATGTGTCAATGTATGGGAGATGACACTCAGTCCTGGGCTGCAGCTCAGTGCCCTCAGTGTGAGGCCCTGCCACCCTTGGATGAGCATCGGCAGAAACCACAGAAACTCTCAGTTACCAATGACACCAGGACCACAACCACTGGAAACCTTCCCTGGTTTCCAGTAAGCTGGCTGGCGATTAGTGATAACCCGGACATGCACTCACAGAATATATGTCAGACGCTCACTGGAGACTCCAGCGCTGTTTGCAGGAATCTGAGAAAGCTAGCAGGAGCCAAAGAAATGTTGTCTTGTACTGTTATTGTGATTTGTTTTTATTCCCAGAATGAAGTGATTGGGGAAATACAGCAAACATGCAGAAGTAATAATGATGACTGTGATAATAGCTACTTTGTTTTCTATGTAGTTCTGAGAATCGTTACTGTGAAGTAGGACAACTGTATCAAAATATTTCACTGGAAACTAATAAGCTCTCAAGTTAAATTATAAAAGACCCTATGATGTAAAGCATAATATCAAAAAATATTGAACCAGGTGGAGGAAACTGCTAAAAATCAATTTTTCTTCTATCTTCTCATGATGATAAACCACAGACATAAAAAGTATCCTGATTTATTACAGACTGGAACCAAGGAGTAGAAGAACTGTCTCATTTACCTGGAGTCTAGCAGCTATTTGGGGCACCCCTAACACCTGAGCGGTTTCTTGCCCAGAAACAGTCTGTCTGGCCAGTTAACACCCAGGAGGCAGACTTCTCACCCCTCCCTGGAAGCAGAAGTCATGCTATGGGAAACTTCGCCTCTGTCCTCCAATCAGACAACAGCCCTGTCTCTTGATGAATTTGCATTTCCTGGGCTCTGGATCCAGCCCCCTGGCTTCACAACAGCTACCCATCCTCTCAGCACTAGCTGATTTCTTTCAGTTGGTCTAGGGCAGTGGTCGGCAAACTCATTAGTCAACAGAACCAAATATCAACAGTACAACGATTGAAATTTCTTTTGAGAGCCAAGTTTTTTGAACTTAAACTATATAGGTAGGTACATTGTTATTAACTTAATTAGGATACTCCTAAGGCTTAGAAAGAGCCACACTCAAGGGGCCAAAGAGCCGCATGTGGCTCTCGAGCCTCAGTTTGCCAACCACGGGTCTAGGGCAGCGGTCGCTAACCTTTCGGACATCACAGACCGCCAGTGGTCCGCGGACCACCAGTTGGCAACCGCTGGTCTAGGGCTTGACTTTGACCTTCTTTCTAGGCCTGGACCTCTCTGCCAATTCTGCATTCCTGCAGAAGCTGGCATTCTCTCAGGCAATACCTAACTTCAAATCATCTATATCTATATATATATAAAAACCTAAGCAACCTATGACCCTTTCAACACAGGAGCTGCCCCCTGATGGTCAGTGCACTCCCACAGTGGGAGGGCTGCTCAGCTGACCAATGGGTGCCAGAGGCCAGGTTCACGGCTGGCAAGCACAGCTGCAACAGCACGAGCCTCTCCTGCCTCCACAGCAGCGTTACTGAGGCGCTGGGGCAGAGGCAGGCACTGCAGGGCTAGGATGAGCAGGAGCTGTGCAGCACTCGGCCTGGGCTCCAGGTCCTCCCAGGCCTCCTGCTGCTTCACGCATTACTACACCCCCCGAGGGGTCCAGAATTGCGAGAGGGCACAGGCCAGGCTGAGGGACCCACCCATGCACGAATCCGTGCCCCAGGTCTCTAGTAATGATATATTTAATCTAATTTTTATAGGAATTCTATATGGCATCAACAAAATTTTTCCTTAATTTTCCTTTTATTTCATCTTTTTTTTTTTTTTTCAAAACCACCGAGAAGATAAGTATCAAAGGTTGCATGTCATAGCACAGGTCTGAATGAGGCCAGAAGGACCCTTGACAGGACACAGGCTTTAGTTGTAGATTTGGGGTGCATATATATAAAATACGCTGTAGATACCCTTTTCAGATTAAGAAAACTTCCTCTTTCCTGGTATACTAAGAATTATTATCATTAACCAATATTGAATTTGACTAAATACTTTATTGGCATATAATGAGGTAATCATATGATTTTTTTCCTTTATAAAATTAGCATGGAAAATTACATTAAGCCAATCTTGTATCCCTGGTTGAAACACAATTTGTTCATGTATTAACTTTTTTATACATTAATTGACTTAACTTGCTAATATTTTCTTCATAAAATTTGTACTTATTAAAGTTTTTTCTAATATCCTTTTATTATATTTTTAATGTCTGCAATAAACTATAATGATATCCCCTTTTTTCATTTCTAATGCCTGGCTATTTTAATCATCTTTTCCTTCTTTGAGCTTGCCAATTTTAATAAACTTTTTAAAGAATAAACTTTGGCTTTGATGACAATCTCTGATATATGTTAACTGTTTTAAAATTATCATTATTTGTTATCTTTATTTTTTTTCTTCCTTACTCTGGTTATTTTTCTTTCATTATTCTAAGCTTTTGAAATGGGTGTTCAGTTCATTAATTTTTAGTCTTTATTTTAACATATGCATTTAAGGCTATAAATTTCCTTCAAAGATGCATTTTATACATGCTTATATGTCAAAATTTAATTATCATTCATGTCAAAATATTTCTGATTGTCATTGAGATTTTTTTCTTTGATCCATTATTTATTTAGCAATATAATTCTTAATTTTACATATAGGAATATTTAATATTTTACTATTGTTTTCAAGATTATTGTTACTGATGTAGCTTAAATGAATAGTGATGAGTTTTTAATCCTTCGTAAAATTTTAATCCTTTCAAATATTTTGAGACTTGATTTTTGAATCATTATCTTGTCAAGTTTTTTATGCGTTCCATGTCTACTAGACAAAGTGGTTTTGTGCACTTGTGTGTTCAATGTTCTTTATATGTCCATTAGTAAAGTTTGTTGTCATATTGTTCTAACTTTCTAAATGCTTACTAACTTTCTGTCTGTTCTCTCAATTACTGAAAGAGATATATCACAATCTGTTACTATTTATAAATTTTTCTCTCCTCTTCTGTCAGTTTTGTCTTAATAAGATTATATTAAGTAGCTAAAATTTGAGAATTATAACTTCCAGGTGAATTAAAGATTTTATTAAAAGATCTTTATGTTTTGATAATGTTTTTGCTTTGAAGTTTTTTTATTATTATTAATATAGCTACACTGCCTTTTGAGGAGAGTGTAGAAGGGGGACATTGGTATTTGCATTTTATGTTTTTTCCATTTCTTTATTTTCAACCTTTTTACATCCTTATATTTTAAATATATCTCTTAAAAGTAGCATTAAGTTGTGCCTTATCCAATCTGACAATCTTAGTACTTTAATTGAAGCAGTCTATGTATAATGAACACAATTGCTAATATATTTAGACTTGAGTCTATCATCTTGTGATCTACTTAGCTTTTCTGAACATAATATCAACTTCCAAAAAAATCTGTCATCAGAAGGTACTTAGGAAGACTCTGAGAAGGACAGGGGCTCAGTGAGTTCAAGGAATGGAAAGGAGGCCAGTGTGGCAAGATGTGGTGACATTAGCGAGATGGGCATAAGCTAGATCCTGCAGAGTTTGATGGGGTTGTTTACTATGTTATAAATGCACTTCCCAGTACACAGGGCAATGTCTGGTCTGATTTATGTTATGAACAGTTCAACTGGACAGCTATAGTGAAACCTGATTAGAGAAGGCGAAAATGGAAGCGGGTGGATGACAAGGTAGCCATTTCAGTCTCCTAAAGACATCCCCCACAAGAAAGCGGTGGTGCTTTGACTTGAGAAATAGAAGCAGGTGAATTCGAGGTATGTTTGAGGATAGGATTAATAGGACATAAGAATGGCTCATCATGTGTGGAGTGTGGGGAAGGGAGGTCTCTAGGACGATGTCCTGATTCTGGCTCAAGAACCATGCTGGTGGAAAGTGTTTGTAGTGAATTTCTGTCTGCAGTGAAGTCTCATGCTTATAGACCATTTACAAAATCGACCGTTTATTATCTTATTTCTATGATCTTATTATCTTATTCCCATTACTTAATAATTTTTTAAAATTATAAGCTTATTAAAACCTCTCATAGTTCCACAATCAAACTTCAATTGCTCTTTAATATTTTTCCTCTCCAGTTTTTGTGCTCAAAATGATATCAAGCAAAACTGAACAGTGCAACACATAGCAAACTGAATTATTACTCTTACAAAAGGCACTATGAAATTCGGCCAGACACCCTCAGTGGTTCAGACAGTTTAACATTTACTCTAAAAAGAATAAAACACAAACGTTTTTGTTCTGTTGCATTCTTCATGAGAAAACAAAAATGAAATAGATAATTCTGGTGAAAGGCAATTTATTTTTCCCTAATACAAAACTCCAGTGCCACTATTTTCAAAAGAAGATTTCTATCATAAAAACCATCATGTTTGTAATTGAAATGATAACCCTCAAATCATTTATTGGGCCTGCATTTCATTTAGGTTTTCAAGTTTAGACCTTTCTCTAAAATAAAAAGATAAAGTTCCTAATGAAATTATAAAACTTTGTTAATTAACAAGTTTTTCTTCTTTTTTCAGTTATAAAGTTATGTCAAAAAGCATCCAAAAGAAAGAATATATTTTCTGACCATTAGAGAAGCTTCATTTACTGGGCAGGGGAAATCCCCACAGCCATCAACCTGCAGAGCATCACTGACAAAAGAGACACTTGGCTCATGTGCTGCCAGAGGTCCCTGGTATTTAAAGCACAGATAGGTGTGGAGGATTAGCGGGGTGGGCGGGGGGGGGGGGCGGCTTGTGTGTGTGCACATGTGTTGTACACGAGGATGTGGAACTAGGAAGGGTGTTAGTGGTTCTATTTTTGCTAGTGATGTTTCACCTGGGGTTGAGGGATAAAGAGAGGAGAGGGAATATTTTGAGGAATTAGACAGAGCCTTGCTTTTCAAACACATGTTGTGAGCCATTATTGAGTGGGTCATGAGCAGAATCTATTGTATTAACTAGAATAGAAGATGTCACAGTATTTCATATGTAGTAGAGGTAATATGTCATGGAACTCTTGTTCCACATATATCAGTACATTTTGTGAGAATATATAAATGTGTGTGCTTTGATTTGCCATATAAAATGTTCTTGACTATGGTATATAGTAAAAAGTGAGTCAATGAGCTATAGTAAAGTTTCCCTTCCCTTTCCTTCCAACGGGAAAGGATGGCTACATTAAAGGCCTGTTGTTCATTTATCACTTGGGCTTTATGCCTTCAAAACAAAACACTGGGTTTTTACTTTATTCCTGTTTGCAATAATGGACCAGAGAAGAAAACCTTCCTTCCAACTTTTCAGAAATCATCTCTTGTTTGTCTCAGCAGATGCCCTATGCTGGTTCTCTGTTAAATCCTTGTCAATCCCTTTGCCGTACTAGGTCATTGACTTTTAAAGAATGTAAATATAACATATCTCCCTTGTTCGTCTCTTTTGTAATGATCTTTAAAACCTGGCATCTGAAGTGGTTTTATTTAAAAACACGTTCCTATCTAAATTACTGTCCAATTGAAAAAAAGTACAAAATGAATCCGAATCACCTCCTTGCTGTATAAACTTGGAAAGGCATTCATTCATTCATCCTCTCTGAGCCTCAGTTTCCTTAGCTGTAAATTACAATTAATACTGTCTCTTTAGCCAGCTTTTTGCAAGGAGTGGAGATGATTTGTGCAAAGTGCCCGAAAAGTGAAGTGTTCAATTACTGACTGTTTGAATTATAATGAAATGAGAACCCAAGCACACCACTGTTTCTCACAGGCGTATGTTTTCTACTTTCATAAGGAGCATGTTCCATGTCCTTTCATCCCCTGAGTGTAGCACATGGTCTGACACATAATAGGTGCTTGATAAAAGTTGACAGCTTTGAATTAAGGAGAGATGCTGTGTGTTTCTTAATATGAGAGTGTACTTATTGCCAAAACAATTACAAAAGCTGGTCTTTTTGCCCATATCAGCTCATTGATTTTTTGGACTGGGAGTGTAATCTCAATAGAAAACACCACCTCCCAAATGGTCCAACCACAAAGGGACCAAAAGACCAATTAAGCTTCCATCAGGTGAACTTCATCCTCCCTGACAGGATTTTACCGCATCTCTCGGCTCTGGGAAGCAGTAATGGAAAGCGCCTGCTGGTCAAGACAAAAAGAAAACCATCTGAGGAGAGAGTGATATTTTTGCTTATCTTTAAAAGGAAAGAAAGAATCCTACATAATAAAGAGCTAATATGCTAATTAGACCGGATGGCGGAATGACCTTCCGGAACCACCTTCCAGAACAATCTTCCAGAACAACCAGTGGGAGGCGGGGTGGGGCCTCAGGGCCCTGAGGCAGCCTGCTCTTCGAGGGCCGAGGCAGCTGGGGCTGCAAAGGCCTACCCTGGCACGAATTTCATGTATCAGGCATCAGGCCTCTAGTGAGTTAATAAGAGAGAACAGTCATTTTTCTCTGAAATAAGCCTAAGAGAAACCAGGTTGACCAGAAACCAGCCCTTCTTTTCAAAACTTCCTTTCTTCTGCCCCCATCTATACAGAAACACCACATACCCCTAGCCCTGCCCCCTCTGTTCTGTGTTCTAAATCAGTAGCCCCAGAGGTCTCAGGGCTTCTGTCAGAGCCTGTCCAGCTGACCTCACCAGGCCCCACTGTCCTGTGACCATGGAGCTGTGTCTGAGGGAGGAGAAGAGCAAGATGTTCGAGGGCAGTGCTTTGAAATTTCAAAGGAATTCCAGATATCATTCAAACCAAACGACCGTGCCTCCAAATGAAACAGGCCATGTGTGTCTCAGTAAACTGACCATCATCTCCACAGGACCTATAGGTGTATGAAGTACTAAGTTTTGCCATCCAACCATCTTCAAAGTAACAAGGAAAATACAATGCTTTTACATCCAGCCTTTCCAGCTGACTCCAGGGTAGCATTTGCTGTCTATTCTGCCATTAAATTGGCTCACAAAAATAATCTTTTTGCCAGTTTTCTTTCTGTTTCCTCTATCACACACCAGGGCAGGAGGAAATGTCAGGTCGGGAGGGGAGAAATGGGATCCTGTGACGGCCTCCGTCAGAGGCCTGGGCTGTGGCCCCAGTCACCGGGAGGCAGGCCAGGAAGAAGTAGTGCTCCCATAGCTCACTTCTCCCGCTTTTCTGCCAGGATTACACATTTCATAAAGCAAATTCAAAGGTCACACGTGGAGAAATGGCAAGAAACTTTCAGAAACTTGATGACTTCTGAAAACTGAAGTCCCCGCTGTGTAACGCTGTGCATGTTCCCAGGATGGTGAAGAAAGGGCGACTGCTGTTGGGACAGAAAGCTGTCTCAGAGGAAGGTGTGTCCTCCAAGCAAGAAATACATGTCAGTTGTTAGCATCCACTGTCCTCTCTCCTCTTTCAGCCAATAAAGCCAGCCAATTTGTCTGAACCACAGGGACCACTGGCAGGTGTGGGTGGGAGGGATGGAGGGGTGCTACTTCAATTGGTTGAAGCTTTCCCCATAATGGCAAGGGGCAATAGAACTGTTCGTGTACATTTGATAATTATATAACAATGGATCAGCATTCAAATAGGCCTAGAAAATTCAAGTGGTCATTGTTAATTGAGCCCCTATATTGTGCCAAATGATACTTAGGTGCTAGGAGTTTGGTGGCAAATAAGGTCCTGTCCTCATGGAATATAAATTGTAGGAGAAAGAGACAGAAAATAGGCAAGCTAAAAAAAAATTTTTCAAATAGTGATGTGCACTAGGAAGAAAGTAAAACATGGTTTTTGGAAGAGTGACTGGGTATGGAGTAGAGACAATTTTAGGCAGGTTTAGAGAAGGCATTGAATGCCATTCAAACTGGAAGTCAAAGGATCAGAAGGAGCTGCCAAGCTCTGGTTCTGGTCAATAGCACTCAGGCAGCAGGTGCAAATGCCCGGTGGTGACTGCTGAGGGTGAGCTGGGCCCATGTACTGCAGCCTGGTAAACAATAGGCCATGGCATGAGAAGAGGTCACGGTGCAGTAGGGCCAGATCCTACAGGGGCTTGTGGATGGTGAGTAGGAGTTCCTCTGTCACTCTAATAACAAAGGGAAAACATTGGAAGGGACCTAAATGAAAATCAATATCCTTTGACCCCTCACTGTATGTCTCCAACTCACCACCTTCTAAGGATCCATGCTTTCCAGGCTTCTGCAGAATCAGCAGCACAGAGATGCATTCTCCATACTCCCAAATTCTGCTTTTTAGTTATTTGTGATTCAATCAGGACTAAACTTTGATGATAAACTGTTCCTATCTAAATTAACCTATCATTAAAAAAGAATCTGTCACCTACAGCCACACTTCACTTACCATTCTAGTACCTTAAAATGGCTTGGACAGCAAGTAACAGGTGCCAGAAAATAGTCAGACCTGTACAAGTGAATCTAAATTACCCTTCGCACAACAATCCCGAGATTGGTTTGCCAAGTCCTATTGTCAAAGGGGATTCCCTGGGAGTAAGTGCCTTCTGCAAAGTATCTCAGACACAGATAATGCGGGCTGGACTAAACCGCTCTTCTTCCCCTATGAGCTGTCAACATCTCCCTCTGGACCAATCAAGGATTATTGTTTCAATACTCATGCAAGCTCATTGTTTGTAAGCTGGCGCAGCCAACCATGAAATCATACAGGAAGCAGGCCTGGCCCATCTTCTCGCCTCTGAACTATATCATAGTTAACGTCTCCAAGAACCCCACCCTCTGTCCACAGACCAGTTGGCAATGAAGCCTCTTTAGTGAAGTCTGAATTTTGATTCTATGAGGAAAGATTTTCCTAACACAATCAACTACTTTTGTCAAGTTAATGTTCTTAAGTTTGTATCTGCTTTGATTTCCCTAAATGAAAACAAACCAGAGACAAAAGTACAGACATGAAGTGGTTTTGAACAGCCAAGGAGCCCACAGAAAAACATTAACTTAATTTGTGCTACCAGATAAATGACAAGATATATGTGTCAGGAAAGTAAACTTTCGAAAAATTCATCAATCGTGTGTGAAGATAAAATTTCTCTTTGACTGAAAAAGGTAACTGATAATGACATCAAAGAGAAAGATCTGCTAAATAATCACCAGATTAGTGGCAATTCTGGCTTGTTTTAGATTATGGGTCCAAAGGGAATGCTTTCATTTGACACGGTGAGCAAACAACTCAGGAAATTTTACTATTTGAAAGAACTAGTTGGAGTTAACAATAGTGATCAGATACTGTAAAGTCATGTTCTGCCTAAATACATGGGCATCTCTTCAGAAGGCTCACAAAACCTACCGTGAGACTAAATAAGCGATAACCTCCTCGGAGGCACTTCTGAAAAGTGGCCTCTCTGGTGCTGAGGCATCACGCTGAAGCCAGAGGGAGGGGTCTGAGACCCACGTGCTGTCAGGCAGGGCAGGGACAGACCCTACGCCGGTGCGCAGCCTGACTGCCCCACGGTCAGCGGCACCTGGCCTGGAAGCCTAGTCCTTCCCACCAAGAGGGTGACTGGAGTATAAACACGATAAACCGTTTACATAACACCAATGACTTTCTAAACCTAAAATTTGGCTAAAGACTTCTTTTGAGTGTAATGGATATACAATTCTGTTCTGAAATAAAAGAAGTTTTAACACTGAGATTAAATGTCTGATTATTAGAACATATCAGAGGAAACACTCCTCTCTGGGAACTGCCACTGTTTCTTTTTAACCCAAAACTAATAAAATTGCTTGAAAGCAATACAGGTCTTAAAAACAAAACACTGCATTAGAACTATTCTGGTTTCAAATGACAGAAACAGAATTCAAAGAAGCTAAAGTAAGAAGGGGGCTTATTGGCACACGTAACTGAAAAGTGCAAGGGATGATGGGTTCAGCTATGTCTAACACTACGCACTAAATAGTCTTATCAGAAACCTTCTCCACCTCTTAAGTCCGCTACCCTCTGCACTGGCTTCATTTTTAAGCATGTTCCCTTTACCAGAGACAAAATGACTACCAGAAGCTCAAGATACATGTTGTATCATAAGGCAACCTAAGTTTAAAATAAACCAAAAATAAACAGCTTTTTCCGAGTTCAGCAAATATTTTAGGATGGGGTCTCACTAACCTGGTTTGCTCCCATGCCACCTCTGGGGTCTGCAAGGTGAGGAATGGTCTGAATGGCTGACTGACAGGGCCTGGGGCCTACGCTCCACTCTGCAGCCGGGAAGATGATGGTAACACCACGTGACTTCTACAGGTTAAGAAGAAACCTGGCTCCCAAAGGACAACTTGAGGTGCTGCTACCAAAAAGGAGTGCACGCTGCCATGCAAGGCCAACACTCACTATGTAATGTCCATGCTGTTCCCTCCATTTAACTGTTTCCTCCCTTTTCATCATAAGCCTATGAGTTCAAGTTCTGGTGAAAATGGTAAAATTGGTGAATGCTGTGGACACCTTCTCCCATGACCACTTCAAAATGAAAGTTAAATTACAGAAGAATCAACCTGGAGAAGCAGCTTAAGACTAGCTGAGCAGAAGCCCTGTAATTAAGGACATGAAGAAGCCACATCAAGAATGGTAGAAGGGGCAGAGACACAAAACTGGTGGGCTCCACACTCACATGTGGGGTTGAGAGTCGGGAGGATATCTCAGCTGCAGAGGTCCCCTTAGGAATGAGGGGTCTGAGCCCCACACAGGCTCCCCAGCCCAAGACTCCAGTGCCAGGAAAAGGAGCCCTCACAACAGGTGAGATGGAAGGCTGCTGGGAAAGCAGGCATCCTCTTAAAGACCCTGCAGGCAGACTACTAGCTGAGAGGCACATACCCTGGGGTCTGGTGGAAGGACAGTGGCTTTGGAGGTGCCAGAGACATACAGGGAGAAATTGAGTTGTGTGGCTTCAAGGTGAGGGCCGGAAGGACAGCCTCATTGTTCCTGTGGTAACCCTCCCCGCACATGGCCAAATCCGAATCTATATTAGCCTGCTGTACCCAACTTACTGCACCCTGATGACTCCCCAATTCTTTGCCCCACCCAACTCATGCACTTCCAGGGGCTATTAGAGGGCAGGCAAATGGCCTTGGCCTGAGCTGCAGCTTTTCTTAAAAAGTCTCAAAGGTCCACAGGCCCCTGGCAAGTGGCTTCTGCCTCGGTGAGCCCTATGCCTTTCACTGAATGGACCCAGGTTCAGCATCGGGGCCAAATCTGAATGTTCATTAACATGGTGAACACCACTGGCCCCAACCTGATGATCCCTGAGATGCAGCCTCACCATACTCACATTCTGCCCCAGGATCTGTTAGTGGCTGATTACAGGGATGCCCTCTGCATTTGCTGATTTACCCCAGGCCTGGTACTGGTGGCAGCCCCCTTACTTTGCAGCGGGCCTCGTCTGTCAGCCTCCCGGTACTGCACAAGCAGCTACCGACCACGGATCACTTTACAGCTCCTACCGGTTAGCCCTAGGCCAGGGGCTGAACTTGGCCTGCGCTGGAGCCCCTCCCAAGAGGTCTCAGAACTAACATACCTGGTAGCCACCTTCAGATCACAACAGAACACTACCTGGTTAGCTCCACAAGTGGCAAACCCAAAGCGCAGTCTCCGCAGGCACCAGATCCCGCTCCTTGAGGTCAGCCTCCACACAGCAGCTGGTACACTGTTGTCATGACCAACACACAGCCAGTCAGCCAGAGGGTCAATCCCACCCACAGTATGGCGGTTCTGAAAAAGCTTAAAAACGGAACTGCCTTCTGACCCAGGAATTCCACTTCTGGGAATATATCCTAACAAACTCAAAATACTAATTTGAAAGAATATATGACCCCCTATGTTCATTGAAGCATTATTTTAATAGCCAAGATATGGAAGGAGCCCAAATGTCCATCAGTAAATAAGTTGATAAAAAAAATGGTGGTACATCTATATAATGGAATATTAGTTGGCCATAAAAAAAAGAATGAAATGTTACCATTTTCTACAGCATGGATGGAACTAGAGGGTATTATGTTAAGTGAAATAGATCAGACATAGAAAGACAAGTATGATATGATTTCACTTATATGTGGAATCTAAAAAACAAAATAAAAGAACAAGCAAAACAGAAACTGACTCAAAGATACAGAGAACAGACTGATAGTTGTCGGAGGGGAGGGGGATGGGAGGCTGGGAGAAAAAGGTGAAGGGATTAAGAAGTACAAATCGGTAGTTATAAAATAGTCACAGGGATATAAGGTACAGCGTATGGAATATAGTCAATAATATTGAAATAACTATGTATGGTGCCAGGTAGGTACTAGACTTATTGGGGGTATCATTTCATAAATATTATAAATGTCTAACCACTATGCTGTATACCTGAGACTAATATAATATTGAATGTCAGCTGTAATTGAAAGATAAAAAAAGGGAAAAGAAATAATATGGCATATTTCTGCTCCAGGGAGCTACTGACCTTTTAAAGCTACAAAGCATTTTTATATAACAAAACATTTTTTCATCTTAAAAGGTATATTATAATTTAGTCAAATTTGATATTCATAATATGCAATAGTTGAAGACTGTATTAGAAAATAGGACCAGCAAAGCAAAAGAAAACCATCTTAATATCTTTAAATTGCACATAATATCACGGTGGAATAATTGCCCACAAAACTGTTCTAGCCTCTGGGGCTTCCTTACAATTCTCTCTCCACGGCTATACTTGGCCAGAGCAGGAGAGGATGGACCCAAAACAACTGCGCTTGAATACCAACTCACACAAGACAAGATTGTTTTGACTTAACGTGTACACAGTAAGCTTACTGTGTTTAAATTCTCTTCACAAACACTTAAATCCTCCCCTGCCTCTTGCTTCTTCAGTTTAGGAAACATTAATTGTCTAAGGAGCTGGGGTTTTCTTAGCTTCTCTCTATTTTGAGTCCTGCTGGCCTGCCCTGTCTCTACCTGATGCATAAATGCCTGAGCCATCTCCAATCTCTGCCAGAAAGAAGGGGGTGGGGGAGGGGAGCTTTAGTCCTGCCACCCAGAGAGAGAGGTTTTTGATCCCTTAGCAAACCTCTTTGCGGGTTGTGGCTTAGGAAGGAAAATGCATAAAGAGACAATGCTGAAGTATTTATTGACAGCCTCAGCCTCACAGTGGGAGATGCTCTCTGATGTCAGCCAAGGGCCACGCAGGAAGCTGCATAGCAATTGGCTTTTAAATTCCTAGGAGCCACAGACAAAAGCTGACCTTTGCTGTAGGAGGTAAAGAGCACAGCATCATATATTTATTAACGTGGAAGCATTTAGCCAATATACCCTTTTACTGTACTTAGTCCAGAGCCCTCCTCTTTCCCTTTTCATTCCATATGTTATTTCCTCCCTTTTTCTTTCTCATGGACACCGAATTTTCGGGTCAGAAGAGACCTTGAAGGTTAAACAATTCAGCTCCTCTGGCTATCCTTCCTCCTCCCTTTGTTTCTCCTGCATGTCCAATCCCCAGCTTGCTTGCTCCTCCAATTTGCTCTGAAATTACTGCTATCTACGGGAGGTAGGATCATGGTCATGCCTCTGTATAAAGAGTGGAACCAGGACAAGCCTAACATAAACGTTTGGCTAGTGTCAACCCTCTCAAAAGAATCTACCAACCTCCTAGTCCTTTATCCATCTTAATACAGAAGGTAAGACCAGGCACGCAGTTAGCTCCTGAAGTAATGAATGAATTATTGCTTATCCAATAAACAGCATACTTGAAGACTATCATTCTCCTTTAAAATGGAAACACAACCATAAGAGCCTTAAGGAAGAGGCTTCTTCTGTCACCTTACTATGGATTAGTTTAATCGTATAACTTTTTCCTAATTTAGCAGCCATAATAAAAGAAAAACAAAGCAAGAGTTTGTAACAACACTGAAGAGGAATAGGTAATTTTAGGGCCTGAGATATTTGTATATGGGCAGATGGAGGAGTGGGGATGGGGGCTGAAAGGTCCTGAAACAACATGGGAACTTTGGGCAGTCAGAGGCAGTCAGAGGCAACCTAAAGATGCCATAGCAACTAAAGACAGATGAGAAAGTGGGGAAAATATACAAAAATGAAAGATGGCAACCAAGATGAACATATATAATATATTCTATATACTGAACTGGGGAAACTTGCATTGAGTAGTCAGTCCATGAAGAAGCATGGTATAAGTTTACAGTGACTGTAAGACAACCACCATTCCACAATTATTTTAATTTTCCAAAACAAACAAGATAAACAATGCTACCCCATGAGACAGACTGGGCTTGACATGTGGCTGCCCTAATGATAGATTTGAAGAGAAAGTTCATACTTTACTGGCTCACTTAAATATATCTGCCTCCTTCCTATTTGGTGTCATTTGTAAAATTCAATTTTGCTTTGGTTTCTGGTTTTACAAATTGTTAGTTCCTACAGATAATGACAAGTAGAGGGATTAAAGGAAGTGCAGGATAATGAACAAACAAAAAGCATGGCATAAATCAGGCACACAGTAATGTTTACTTATTTCCATTCTAGGCCTATAATACTGTGAAAAAGCACAAAGTGTATTTCCAAGTGCTTTAAAGCCACTTGGGGAAAAATATAAATAATTACCAGTAGTTCTTGGATAATGGGGCTTTCTTTGTTATTTCTAAAGCAATTTCATAATCTCCTTTGGAGATTTCAAAGAGATTTTTCCATCCCTTTCCATAATGTTTATGGGATGGCAAAGGCAGGTGCACATGAGGACCCAGCCACACATCTAATAAGAAGGTACAGCACAGACCAAAATAGCTGGTTATAGAATCATCCTGATATGCTTAGGTTGAAGGTTTGATCCCGGATCACGGCACATACAGAAAGCAACCAGCCCTGGCCGGTGTGGCTAAGTTGGTTGGGCATCATCCTGTGCACTGAAAGATTACTGGTTTGATTCCTGGCCAGGGCACATGCCTGGGTTGTGGGCTTGATCTCAGGTAGGGGAAGTGCAGGAGGCAGCTGACTGATGTTTCACCCTCACATTGATACTTTTCTCTCTCTTGCTCTCTCTTCCTCTCCTTTCCTCTCTCTCCGAAAATCAATAAAACAAATCTTTAAAAAAAGGAAGCAATCAATGAATGCATAAAAAGTAGAATAGCAAATTAAATGTTTCTCTCCCTCTCTCAAAATCAACTAAAAAAAATTTTAAAGCCCTAACCGGTTTGGCTCAGTGGATAGAGCATTGGCCTGCGGACTCAAGGGTCCCAGGTTCGATTCTGGCCAAGGGCATGTACCTTGGTTGTGGGCACATCCCCAGTAGGAGGTGTGCAGGAGGCAGCTGATAGATGTTTCTCTCTCATCGATGTTCTAACTCTCATCCCTCTCTCTCCTCTCTGTAAAAAATCAATAAAATATATTAAAAAAATTTTTTTAAAATAGTCACTCCAAAAATTCTTAGAACTAATAAAAGAATTGAGTAAAGTTATAGGATACAAAATCAACATACAAAAATCAGTTGCATTTCTATACATTAAAAACAAATGAAATAAAAAAAAACAATCCTATTAAGTATAGCATCAAAAATAATAATATACATAGGAATAAATTTAACCAAGGAAGTAAAAAATCTATACATTGAAAAGTACAAGACACTGATGAAAGAAATTGAAAATGACTCAAATAAATGAAAAGAATTCCATGTACATAAATGGAAGACTTAATATTGTAATGATGTTAGTACTATCAAAATTGATGTACAGATTTCATGCAATCCCTATCAAAATCACAAAAGTATTTTTTGCAGAAATGAAAAAACTCATCTTAAAATTCCTAAGGAATCTCAGGGATTATAAATAATTCAAGCAATTTTGAAAAAGAACAAAATTAGAGGTCTCATACTTTCTGACTTCAAAAACTTACTATAAAGCTATAGTAATCAAGATATTATGGTACTGACATGAAGGCAGACACATAGGCCAATAGAACAGAATAGAAAGCCAGAAATAAACCATACATATATGGTCAAATGATTGTTGACAAGAGTACCTAGACTATATAATGGGAAAAAGACAGTCTCTTCAATAAATGGTGCTGGGAAAATTGGATAGTCACATGGAAAAGAATGAAACTAGCCACCTATTTTACACCACTCACAAAAATTAACTCAAAATATATTAAACATTGAAATGTAAAATCCAAAACTTTAAAACTACTAGATGAAAACAGGAGGAAAAAAATTTCTTGACCTTGGTCTTTGCAACAATTTTTTTGGATATAATACAGAAAGCACAAGCATCAAAAGCAAAAATCAACATAAAACTAAAAAGCTTCTGCACAGCAAAAGATACAGTCGGCAAAATGAAAAAGCCCTCTATGGAATGGGAGCAAATATTTGCAAATCATCTGTCTAATAATGGGTTAATATCCATAGTACTATGAAACTCACATAACTCAATAGCAAAGAAAACCCCACAAATATATTGATCTAAAAATGGGCAGAGGACTTGAATAGATGTTTTTCCAAAAAAGACATACAAATAACCAAGATACATGAAAAGGTGCTCACCATCACTAACCATTAGGGAAATGCAAATCAAAACTATAATGAGATATATCCTGACACCTGTTAGAATTACTATTATTAAAAAAAAGATAAAAGATGAGTGTTGGTTGGTGAGAATGAGGAGAAAAGGAAACCCTGGTGAACTGTTGTTGAGAATGTAAATTGGTACAGCTATTAAGGAACAAAGTATGTAGGTTCCTGAATATACTAAAAATAAAACTACCACATGATCCAGCAATTCCACTTCTGGTTATATAATGGAAAGAAATGGAATAACTATTTTGAAGAGATATCTGCACCCCTATGTTCACTGCAGCATTTTGCACAATAGCCAAGACATGGAAGCAACAAAAGTGTCCACTAACAAACAAATGGATAAAGAAAATGTGATGTATATATAGTATATAAGCATTATTCAGCCATAAAAAAGAAGAAAATTATGCCTTCTGCAACATGGATACTCCTAGATGGCATTATGCTAAGTGAAATAAGTCAGACAGAGAAAGACAAATACTGTATGCTCTCACTCATGTCTGGAATCTAAATATGCTAAACTCACATAAATAAGGGGTAGAATGGTGGTTACTAGAGGCTGGAGTGTGGGAGAAATGGAGAGAAGTTGGTCAAAGGGTACAGACTTCCAGCTATAAAATGAATAAGTTCTGGGGATCAATTGTACAGATGATTAAAGTTAATAACACTTGAAAGTTGTTAAGAGAGGAGATCTTAAATGTTATTACCACACACACACACACACACACACACACACACATAGGTAATCACATGAAGGGATGGAGGTTACTAGCCTTATGGTGGTAATCATTCTATATAATAAATAGGTAATATGCAAATTGACCATCACACCATCGCACAAGATGACCACCCCCATGTGGTCACAAGATGGCCGGCCCATGTGGTCAGAAGATAGCCACCCCCATGTCATCACAAGATAGCCATCACAAGATGGCTGGCAGGGGAAGGCAGTTGTGGGCAATCAGGCCAGCAGGAGAGGGCAGCTGGGGGTGACCAGGCCGGCAGGGGATAGTTGGGAGCAACCAGGCCTGCAGGGGAGGGAGGGCAGTTGGGGGCAACCAGGCTGGCAGGGGAGAACAGTTGGAGGCAAGCAGGCCGGCAGGGAGGGCAGTTGGGGGTGATCAGGCCAACAGGGGAGGGCAGTTGGGCGCAATCAGGCCAGCAGAGGAGCAGTTAGGCATCCATCAGGCTGGTAGGGGAGTGGTTAGGGGGTGATCAGACTGGCAGGCAGAAGTGGTTAGGGGCAATCAGGCAAGTGAGCGGTTGGGCGCCAGCAGTCCTGGATTTTTTTAGGCCCGATCCCTGTGGATCAGGAGTTGGACATCCCCTGAGGGGTCCCAGATTGGAGAGGGTGCAGGCTGGGCTAAGGGACACGCCCCCCAGTGCATGAATTTCGTGCACTGGGCCTCTAGTTTGATAATATATATGTGTATCAAATCACCATACTGTATACCTTTCATATTAATAAAATCTCAAAGCTGGGCAGGGGGAGAGTTATATCTCTATACAATTTACAAAGTAAATTGGACATTAATTATCTCCTTTGATTTTTACAACTTTTTTTGCATCTTAGCTCCAAACTGCTTAAATTGGTGCCTGAAAGATTTATGTGACCACTATAAGGACACATGGTGACTGGTTACAAACTCAGGAACCAAACCTGATCTTCTGACTCCTCACCCATTACACTTTCAGTTACATCAGCAATGTTTTTCTTATTTTCAATTGGTTAATTATACCTTAGACACTAATTAAGACTTGAAAATACAAAGTAGTTTTATAGATAACAAAATTTAATCATGTCTTTCTACCCAAGAACTTAAGTGTGAAATGATATATTCCTGTCCATAGGTATCTTGAGATAACTAAACTCTAAAAAATGACTCTAAAAGAAACTCAGAACCCACTAATATCACTAAGATTTCATAAGTAAAAAGAAGTTAGGGTCAAGGAGAAAAGCTATAGAGGAAAAGTGCTAATGTTACAACATCACCTTAGCTGTGTCCTAGTAATCACCAGAAGACACCTGCCATCCAGAGCATGTGTCTTCAGCCACAGGCGTTCTCAACCCTTGCTTCTTTGCCATGTACCTAGCTTCACTAATTTCACCGTACTGTACAATACTTCTTTGAATTATATAAAAAGTACTCTATTTAGACACATTGACTTCACTAATTAGTCTATAAATACTTGACTTCTACCTACTGCTTTGGTAGGTGAGATAACTGTGGAGGAAAGGCCAAAGCATTGATGGTCAATCAGATGATGAGAAAGGGGATATGGTCTTTCAGCTGAGTCAAGTGAAAAATGCTACATGGCAAGGCAGAAGCTATTAGCAGGATCAATATTCATCCTAGACCTTAATAAGTTATTATATCAAAGCCCCGACACAGGATGGAGAAAACCTGTCTATCTACATGGAACAGTCCACATTGGAAAATAAAATTCTATTTAAATTACAGAGACTTAATTGGTACACAAGGGCAATGACAGTTACAAAGCCAGTCTCCAGATTCTGAATGTGTTAAGAGTTTTTGAATCATTAGTGCAGGAAGAAAAGCAGAAAGGCGAAGAACACGGCTACTGTCTGGGCTCCGTGTTTGTAATTTGCAGCTGATGAATATGTATGAACCTGCTCCACGGCAGCTACGATGACATACTGCTTTACAGAGACAGCACACAGCAGAGAGATCAAAGGAGAGGGAGGCTCAGCAGTTATATCCTACCCACTCCCACATTTAATGGTTTTCAATCTTGTCAAATCTCCCTTACTTAAAATTCTCATACTTTGATGCAAGAGGGATAGTCAAAGCATAGCAAAAACTGTCCCATAGACAGTTCCAACTGTAAGTAACAGTATTTTTTCTAAACCCTTAACCTCTCCCCTTCTCTTTGTTGCTTTCAGGAAAATAAGCAAGCAATTAAAAAAAAAGTTGCCAGTCTTAGTTGTTGAATCATTTTAAATATAGAACAAATTATTTTTTTCTTTTCTAGTACATAGCAAAAGACAAAAATCACACAAATTTTTTCAGTGATCGATGTAGAGAACACTAGGCTTTTCATTAAGGACACTATATTTCTTTTAATTATAGAGATGAAAGTGAATATAGATACGTTTTTGACTCTACTACAAATTTTACTTTGTACTTATGATATTATTTTCTCACAGCTCAAATTATTTGATGGGTGTTCCCTCAACTCTCACAGCAAGTTAAAGCTGAGAACTAAGAGGTCATATCAAGAAATTGTTTCAAAAGTCCATAGCTAACAAATCAGCAACAAAAGAAGGCAAGGCTCCCTAACGTCTTAAAATGTTTATCTAGGATTGATGAATTCTTTCTTTCATTCAACAAACATTTATCGGACAATTCAATATTAGAGATAAGTTTGATGATAATTATATCAAAGAAAGTTTCCATAACATTCTATCCTCAAAGAGCTTGACAATCTAAGGTATATGAGGCACAAAACACTTAAGAAGTTAAATGGCATTACAACATTTAAATTATAATACAAAATAAAAGTTGATTGTCACAAGCATTGCATATAATTATGTGCCACAGAAAGGCTCTAGTAAGATTTAAAAGAGAAATTTCTATGGGCCAATGTTTTTAAGGAAAGGGTCAACAACCTGAGCTAAACAGGATTTGAGTAGATGAAAAGGAAATGACAAATATTTCAATCAGTAGGAAAAGCAAGGACAAACAGGTAAAAGCTCACAGTACAATGTGAAGCAGAAGATTCACTGTTGTAAATCAGAGGTGCCTAAAGTAGAAAAGTCCATCCCAACAGGTAGGAAGGATGGAGGCAGGACTGAGTGAGCCTCAAGGTGAGAAGGAGAGCAAGGAGAGTTCTCATACCTTCTCCAAGCCCAGGAGCATTGTGTGTATCCGAATCGCAAAGGAGGGCTACCCTCTATATGAGAGAGAAGTTTCAGTTATGACTAGGAGGTGGTAGGGGTGGGGGATTTCTATAAAGAAGTCTGAGGCAACCAGGAAGCCTGCTTACCATAGAAAATGGGTTTCAGAGGACCTAGGAGCAGGCCACAATTTCAGGGCAGGGTGTTGGGAGGAAGGTTCTGGTAGAAAAACTCCGTGACAGGAACAGAAAGAGTGTATGAGAGAGGACCTCCCAGCTGGGAGGGCTTTCGTGTGGGAGGGGCAAAGATGGCAGAGATGAGAAGCACTGTGGCTTTGACTGGTTCTGAGTGGAATCTGGTGTCGTGCTGTATCAGGAGCTTTACTCAATGCTAAAGCACTAAATAGAACCCTACTCTAATGCTAAAATAGAACCCTACTCCACCTTCCTATGCCCCATCACTGACAAATTCACTTTGTGGTTGAAAATAGGGGGGAAAAAAAAGGAATGGTGAGAAATAGAAGATATAAGGCATTTTATTGGTTAGGAGGTCATAGCTGATGTGGCCAATGCTACTAGAACTGATATTCTCCGATACTCTTACATATCTCCTGCCTTATGAAGTTTCAGCAAATCTTGGCCCAGGATCTTACTGTGGGAAATCACAACAAAGAGTTGGAGGGGGTCCTGTCCACGAGATTGCACTGGGAACCAGTGCTACTTGGAGGCTGCTTCTGTGGTACCTTCTGAAGACCGGGAAACCAGCATGGTGTGAACTGTAAGTAGGCAGCATCGGCTGTTCGGTACCTCCGGGGAGAAGAGGAGACTCTTTGCTAGGCTTCTCATTGGTAGCTGCCCTTTTCACTCTCCATAAGCAACTTTCTGACTATTTCAGTTTTTCAGCCAAAGCCCATCAGCTGTTGTGCTGATGATGGGGCTTGACTGGTTAAACAAATTTTGCAGTCTCCAGTGTGAACTATTCCTCTGGGTGTCCTTGTTCAAGCAGCAGTTAATTTGAAAACAATTAGCCAATTGCTCACTTCCTGAGGCATAGCAAGGCTGGATGGCCTATCCGACTGGACTAAGCTACCGGCCCCACTCTGAAGGAGCCAGCAAGTTTCCAGGATGGGTCTGGGTGCATGTCAGCATCACGGAAAGTTCAGTGCTCCTTTCACTGGTCATAGTGCATTAGTCACCCATTTGCCTTGCTCTGGCAGGCTTTTATTTGTTTACTCTTGCCTCTGTAACAAGGAGACACTTCCACCTTCCATCACTAAATAGATTAGACACCTCATTATTTTTCTTTTTTCCCCACTCTTCCAGGTAAAGGGCAAAATGGATCATTATGACAAATTATAAGTGAGAAATCAACAAGATACAAAGAATAAAGAGAGGTGGATTTTTATTTTAAAACTAGAGGCCTGGTGCACCAATTCATGTATAGGTAGAGTCCGGCTGGCCTGCCCCAATGGGGGCCCATTGGGCCAGACTGGTGGTGGGAGGGGCCATGGGAGGTTGGCTGGCCAGCCCTGCCCCCAATCATGGGGGGGGGGGGTGTTGGGGGCGGGGCTGATAGGGGCCCAGATCAGGCTGGCTAGCTGTCACAGTGTGCATCATAGCCACCAGTCATTCTGGTTGTTCCAACATTCTGGTCGCTGAGCTTTTATAAATATAGAAAGCTACAGGATTTGTTTTTTAAATGTTTCATATGTAGCATATTTCCTTTCACCAGCTGGCCAATACAGTCTTTGGATCTGAGATATCTTTCTGATAAAAGAGTATTTCTTTTCTGCCATTTAATCAATTATCTACTTCTAGCCTTCAATCACATTTTGTCCCATTAAAGAGGACAGAAGCAATATGAGGAAATGCTTCTCTTCTTTTCAGCCTTCCTACCCCTTGCTCTTCTTTTCTACAAACCATTTATTTGGCTTCCACAACAAAAAGGTGCTACAGACAAAGTAAAAATATGTTACTAGGAACTTTCTCAGTTCATTGCACTCCTCACTCAACTAAATCTGGCAGACTTGCACACATCTGGCCTATTGGCAAGATTCAATAGAGTTTAGCTGTGTCTGCTCAAGGCAGCACGGGGATAGTGGAGAAAGTTAGACCAGCCCTCCGGCTTGCTGACTCCTCAAATGTGCAAGGGTCACAGGCCACAGAAACTGCCCCTGCAAACGCAAGCTGCCTTACTAGGTGTTTTTATAGCTTTTTCTCATTTTCAGTGCTCCAGTATTTTTTTTTTAATTAAGACCTTTATATGTGTGTGTTTTGGCTGTATGTAAACTGCACTAGCATCCAGTATTATGTGCACAGCCTTACTTTCTGCACAACATGGGAGAGAATACAAGATTCAAGGGGACTTAAGACTAAATCTATGGACCACAAACCTACTGCAAATTCTGCAGATTTAGACCTCACTGTCTCTAGCAGTTCAGACAACTTCTGAAAAGGAGTGCATATGTACATATGCTTCCTTTGTTGTTCTTGAGGTGTATCTCAAGTCATAAGTATCCAAAGCTATGAGAACAAGGATCATAATTACAGAGAATATGTGGAATTTCCTCCTTCAAGTCAGTTTCCAAAGGTAATACAGTGGGAAAGGAACCTTCCATAACAGTGATGGGAGTGAGTCATGTAAAAGGTTAGCAAAACATATGGTGTTTATAATTTACTAGTGGCCCCGAGCATGAAATTTGTGCATATTAAAAGGGAATTAATTAGAGGAAATATTTTAATATTGCTATTTGCCCTTTCTCTATAATAGAAGTGTCAGAGATGAAAGAAAATTAGTAAAATGTATATGAAAATCTCCCTCCTGTCAGAGTCTGGGGCACGCCGTGGGACCCAGAGTCAAGTCCCTGCCCACCCACATGAGCCTTGAAATTGTGCAAGACCCAGACCCGGCCGGCCCCACCCCTGTCAAGCCCCACAGGGCAGAGGACGCAGCCTCAGGTCCCCCCCCCCGCCCCGGCCCCCCCCCCCCCCCCGGGCAAGAGTGCACAAGGGTGAGGGCGTGATGACCATTTGCATATTAGCTCTTTATTATATAGGATAACAAGGAAACCTTAATTCCTAATAGGAATTACAACATGCCAGAAGCAAGGACCACAAGGGAAAATATCTAATTCTTTGAGTTAAGTAACTTTTAAAAAATTCTGAAGCATACTGTCCTTTAGTAAAGTGCTTTAAGTAGTTTCTTATTAGGGTTTTTCTTTAAAACTAACATATGATTAAAGTAAAAGTTTCAACTGGTTCAAAAGACTAAGTAAGAAATGTAGGCTTCCCTCCCACCATGGTCCTATTTGCTAGAGATAATAACCATAAACAGTTCCATGTATAGCCTGTGCATTTATAAGCATGTATATCTTCCTATTGTCACATGTGCACATTGGCTGTTACATGCTCAAACTATGTGGAAATGTTTGCTATTTTATTCAAATGTGCTCACCTACATATAACATTTCCTGCAGCATTGGTACATATCATTGGCAAAGATTCACTTGCTCTTTTTAAAAAGCTACATTGCATGCTCTCAAACAAGTTGTTATAATACCTATTTCCTTATTGATGTACTTTCAGGTTACTTGTAAGTTTTTACTATTATAAAAGAAGATGCAATATACTTTCCTATAGTTATAGCTGTAAATATTATCTAGATAAAACTAAAACTCCTCCAAAAAATATTTTGCCAATCTCCACTCCTTCCAACAATGTGAAAACCTCTCAGCATCACTGGATGGTAGCAACTGTTTTCAATTGACAATTTAAAAATACTATCTTATTTTAACTTTTTTCTTTCATTAATGAGGACATGTTTCTTGGCCATTGTATTTTTCTTTGAACTGACCATTCATACTCTTCACTCATTTTCTTCTAATGGGTTGTTACTTTTTATTGGTTGATACATATGGGCCCTTATTTAGCAAGGAAATTAGCCCACCATCTGTTGTTGCATTGCAAATACTTTTCTGAAATTTTTGTTCATCTATTAACTTTGGGTTTTTTTTTTATTTGTTTGTTTTTTGGTGGGGGACAGTCTTCTAGAAGAGAACACATTTTAAACACATCAGAAACTGTAACACGTAGATTGCATGGTGCCAGCCATGATCCTATTGGGGTGCTATGCTTTTCTTAAGTAAAAAGGTCATAAGGAGTAATTGGCTGAAAACCCCCCAAGTTTCCACAGTCACAAAGGCCCTCTATGAAGTGCTCACTCTTACCTGGCCACTTCCTGTTTCATCCTAAGTCGGGATCCTGACCCAAATGTACCTGCTCCTTGTACCTAGAGGTCATGCAAAGGATAGTAAACAAAATTTATTTACTTTTTTATTTCCCCTTCCATTCCTACCAGCAATTCTGGGAGGAGTGGGGAGAGAGCAAAGTGTGTAACCAAAAGACAGGTCTAGAAATTATGATTTTACTGATGAAGTAATTTAGCCGATTCCTTTGTTTTCTTTTGCATCTTCAGAGCGATTGCCTGAGATCTTATATTTTGGGGGATTTGCATCATATCCCTTATTATTATCATTTACCTACAATATTGAGAGTGTACTCTGTGTAGGGCATTGACTGAACTTGCTACTGGTATGCAGAGAATGACAGGCCCTGAGCCCAGTCAACAATGCCCTCACCTGTACTTATTCAAATGCAAAGGCAAAGCGTGGGCATGGGAGCCAGCTGCAAGGTGCAAATCCTGCCCCCCCCCCACCACCACCACCACCAATGTGGTCACTGTATTACCCAGAGCCAGTTGACTTCAGGGGCAATGAGTGTGAGTGCAACAAAAGGCTGTGTTTGGATAGAAGGAGGAAATAACTTTAAAAATGCATATTGCCTTCCCTCCAACAGTAGACAGGGTTCCCTTTTCTTCACAACCTCGCCAGCATTTGTTGTTTGTTGATTTACTGATGATAGTTATTCTCACCGGTGTGAGGTGATATCTCATTGTGGTTCTCCTTTGCATTTCTCTGATGATTAGTGGTGCTAGTGATGTTAAGCATACTTCATATGTCTATTGACTATCTGTATGTCCACTTTGGAGAAGTGTCTATTCAGGCCCTCTCCCATTATTTAATTGGATTGTTTGTCTTCCTGGTGCTGCAGCCACTGTGGAAAACAGTATGGAGTTTCCTCAAAACATTAAAAACTGAACTGCCATTTGACCCAGGGATCCCACTTCTGGGAATATATCCTAAAAATCCTGAAACACTAATTCAAAAGAATATATGCAGCCCTATGTTCATTGCAGTGTTATTTACAATAGCCAAGATTTGGAAGCAGCCCAAGTGCCCATCAGTAGATGTTTAGATAAAAAGTTGTGGTACATTTACACAATAGAATACTATGTGGCTGTAAAAAAGAAGGAAATCTTACCCTTTGTGATAGCATGGATAGACCTGAAGATTATGCTAACTGAAATAAGCCAGTTAGAGAAAGACAAATATCACATGATCTTACTTATATGTGGGATCTAATGAACAAAAATACTGATGAAAAAGTTAGAAACAGAGGCATGGATACATGGAACAGACTGACAACTGTCAGAGCAGAGGGATTAGCCAAAAAACACACATTATCTCTATCTCTATCTCTATCTCTATCTCTATCTCTATCTCTATCTCTATCTCTATCTCTATCTCTATCTCTATCTCTACATCTGTATCAGTATCTATATATCTATATATCTACATACCTATATACCTATATATCTATACTAGAGGCCCGGCACACAGAATTCATGCGCAGGTACAGTCCCTAGGCCTGGCCTGCGATCAGGGCCATCTTCCCCAGCTGCCTGCAGCCGGCCCCGCCCCCCTCCCCACCCACCCGCCACCACCTACCCCCCAGTTCCCTGTTTGCCATTGGGTGATCGGTGCCTGACCAAAGGGTATTGGGGTCGTTTGGAGGTGGGAAAAATAGGGGAAAAATAGGGACAGAAAGAGACTTTGCTTGGGGTGATGGGGCGCCAATGCAGTGTGCAGATGATATTTTGATGAGTTTTAAATTTGAAACCTGTATGATTTTGTGAACCAATGTCACCTGAATAAATCCAATAAAAAATGTATACTTCCAAGGAGTTAACCTCTCAAACATCTCAGCCCCGTTTATTTAAATAAGAAAATGTTTACTTATTCTTTGCTCTCAATTAATAAACTGAATCAGATGTTATCATAGAAGTAGAGCTAATCCCTAACTTAAGTAAGTTGTGTTCCAAAAGTTTATCTCTAGGGCAAATATTTGTAAAGAGAAACACCTGTGCTGCTGTGCAGGATGGAGACTTTCCAAGCTGGTTTCCACAGCCCCTATAAATCCTGCTAAGGTAGAGTCATAATACTATAACTTTCTTTCCTTCCTTCCTTCCTTCCTTCCTTCCTTCCTTCCTTCCTTCCTTCCTTCCTTCCTCTTTCTTCCTTCCTTCTTTTCTTCCTCCCTTCCTCCCTCCCTCCCTCCCTTCCTTCCTTGCTTCCTCATTTGACAAATGCCTACCACCAACCAGTGCACTGCTCTCCTAAGAGAGGGTTGACAGTTATGAACAAAGAGAAACAAGGATTCTCAGGAGGCTTATATTTCTCTGTGGGGAAGGGGAGTAACAAGGAACACAGAACATAAATATAAACAAACAGATGAAAGATGTTATTCCGGCAGTAAAAAGTGCTATGAAGAAAGTAAAAGTGAGTGTCATCATGTGGTAGCAGGCCACTCTGCGGAAGTGACATCTGGCTGATATCTGAATGATGAGCCAGAAGACAAATGGCAGGCAGTTCCCAGCAGAGAGCACGGTGAGAGCAAGGATGCTAAGGCTCGAAAACGCTGGTGAGTTCACAGAGGAGAAAAGGAGGCCAGGGAGGCTCTAGCAGAGTGAGAGGGAAAGTGCCAGGGGCAATGCTTCCTTAACAAAAAGAACTTTGAATCCCAGCTTTGGACATCAAACGCACATCTCCCTCTTCCTTCTGCGGGCGGCAGCTTTTGTTGGCAGAGCCTGCCAGAGGTTTAGCTGCTCAAGCTGTTGACACAAAATCCACGAGGTTGGGGACCTCAGAAGCTCTCACCCATGGATCCAGGATGGGACCTTAGTGTCCAAAGAGCTCGATGGGAGAAAAGTGAAAGGCTTGGGTGAGTGAAGGGTAACTAGGGGGTGCGGCTCCAGTACCTACAAAGACACACTCAAAGGAGTGAGAGTGGGAAATTTCAGTGCATCTTCAGCATAATTTTAGTGCAATTTGCTTAGTTAGTTAAGGAAACGATTCCTGCCTTTTGTTTCCTTATTTTGTCTGTGATCTTCCAAATTAGCACTTTGGACAAAAGCAACTGGAAATAGCAGGAAATCCAAGAGTGAGTGATATGTAAATCAAGAGCAGGGAATAAAGACAATTGTTGGTGCATCACTAACCGTTTAAAATGTCTGTAAAAACAAACAACAACAATAATAACAAAGCATGCCATCCTAATAAGTGTTCCTCGGGATCACTCTGACAAACAAAACCAAACTATTGATGGGTGGAAAATAAATCTCAGCTACTATGACAATTTTTAAAAGTATTTTTCTATTTCACTTGTCAGCTCATTTTTAAATGCTTAATCTTTATGATCACCATGAATATTATAATATCTAAATAACTTGTGACTGGTGGTAATTAAGAATGGGAAATTCAGAAAATACTGTTTTTATAAGCCAAGTTTCAACCAAATGTTTCTGCTACTAAAATGCTGCCCTTTTATACAAATGTTGAATTTAAGTAACTTGCTTTGGAGATATTCAAGTTTACATTTTTCCCATTTATTATTTATTAGCATGGATTAAGAGCTAGTCTATGAACTCTAAGAACTAGTATTATCTGGACTGGTATCATTTGAGAGGAGAATAATTATAAGACATTATTTCTATTCTCAGAAGAGTAGGTAAAGATCTTTGAAAAGTTTAATAACTTACTGCACTAATTGTATTGTATTTTAATTTTTATTGATTTCAGAGAGGAATGGAGAGGGAGGGAGAGACAGAAACATCAGTACTGAGAGAAAATCATTGATTGACTGCTTCCTGCACCATCCCCACTGGGGGTCAAGCCCAAAACCCAGGCACCCAGGCATGTGTCCTGACCGGGAATTGAACCATGACCTCCTGGTTCATAGGTCAAGACTCAACCACTGAACCACACTGACCGGGCTATTCTTATATTTTAAATAAAATGAGGTTAAATGATCATGTGTGTGAAAATGCTTTGCAAAACAGATGAAGTACTGTACAATTTAAGGCCATGACATTATTAATATTGGAGCTATTTTATTTTGCCAATTATTATGACTAAAATCCTGTCTATTATTTTTTCAGTGACCAGGCTCAGATCATCTAATGAGAATAAGTGGAGCAATCTTCTCTCTTAGAAGCAGAGACAGCCAATGGAAAATGTTATTCTATTCAAGAAATAAATTTGTTTATGCATAATCTGAACAAAATACTTCCATGTCAATTCCTGATTGGTCTCTCCAAGAACTTTCTTAAACTCACCAGGACAGATAGAGGGAAAAAGAACACACACTAAAACTTGATAGCGTAATTCGTGGTTTTGAAGCTTGGAGTAAAAGCCATGTAATAAACAAGTCCTTAACAAGAAGGTCACTATCAGGGCATATTCCTTACATTTATACTTTGAAGAGTTAAAAAAGTAACACATTTTTTTAAATTGATTTCAGAGAGAGGAAGGGAGAGAGACAGAAACATCTCTAGGTTGCCATACCTTGATGGGAATCAAACCCACCACCTTTCGGTGCACAGGACGACACTCCTACCAACTGAGCCACACTGGCCAAGGCAAAAAAAGTAACATTTTATACAATATCAGCATCAAGTATTTTTCTCCACCTCAGCACTCATTTTTATTGTTTTAAAAATTATGTGACCTTCAAATAATCCATCACTTTTATCTAACCTTTCTATAATAGTTTTTAAAATGTTTATTATGCTTTAAAATGGAGAAAATTATATCCAAAAGCCAAACTGCTTGCCAAGAGGTACTTTAAAAAAAAAGACTATAATTACCTGAATGATAAACATAACCCCTGAAGTTAAGTTTACGCCTGTCTAGATGTGGTCCAATATTAACTAATCTTTACATATTTATGGAAAGTAGGAAAGTGAGAATGATGAGTGCCCCTCATTTATATGAGAGAAACTGAAGCACAGAGAGATGAGTACCTGGTGGTGGAGTAATCACTGTGTAATCTACACATCTACTCTGCTCCCTCCCCACAATCCGAGCTGCAGGAAAGGAAAGCAGAATTTATAGGGTAGATTTGTAAATCATGATAGCACGTGTCAGGGTATGATTATGTAACTTCAAACATCTTTGAGTTTAACAAGCAAAAAACCCAGAGCTTGATATTTACTGAATTGCATACATGCCTTTTCCTGGTTTCTTGTTTACAATAAATTTTGTGGCAGGATTTTTCAACTTGTGAATTCTAGCCAGTCTGCTCTCTAATGAGACTCCAGCCTGTTTGGGTTTAAAGCTTTCTGACATTTAAAAATGTTTACTCTGGGCCTCTAAAAACCACAGGAAATATTCCCCTGCTATAAAAATGCTGATTTCTTGTAGTTTCAAAACATAATATAAAAAATCCCTAGGTGATGAATATTTCCTGTGATAGAATACAGGCATAGCTCAGATATACTAGGTTCCGTCCCAGACCACCACAATAAACCTACCATCTTGATAAAGCAAGTCACACGAATGTGTTGGTTTCCCAGTGCACATAAAAGTTATGCTTACACTATAGTCTCTTAGTGTGTGATAGCATCATGTCTAAAATAACACTATACATACTCTAATTAAAAGTACTTTATTGCTAAAATATGCTCACCACCACGGGAGCCTTCAGCAAGTCTTCATCTTCTTGCTGGTGGAGGGTCCTGCCTGGATGCCGATGGCTGCTGCCTGATCAGGGTGTGGTTGCTGAAGGTAGGGGTGGCTGTGGCAATTTCTTAAGATGGAGTCTGCCACATCGACTGCTTATTCCTTTCACAAATGATTCTCAAAGATCACTGACCAGAGATCACCTAACAAATATAATAATAATGAAAAAGTTGGAAGTAATGTGAGAATTACCAAAATGTGGCACAGGGACACAAAGTGAGCAAACGCTGTTGGGAAAATGACACCAATAGACTTGCTTGATGCAGGGTTGCCACAAACCTTCAATTTGTAAAAAAAAAAAATAATAATAATTTAAAAAATCTGTGAAGCATGATAAAGTGAAGTGCAAGAAAAAGAGATATGCCTATATCACTCTTTTTTCAATTCTTTGGCAGCCAGCACTATTATTTATAAACTTGATTTAAACTAGATACTATATAACTACATCCACATTATTTTGGTTAAAGGTGTCAGATAAATGCTTTATTCAAAAGTCTAATCCAGAAATCATTTCCCCCCTCCCTGATATGCATGAAACCTTCTATTACAGCTGGCATGGGGTGTACTGTGCATGGAGAACGACATGGGTTAAGAACACCCAACATCCAAGTTAAAATTTCAGCTTTTGACAATGAATGAAGAGTTACCCTCAGCAAACATGTCAGGGTGCCTTTCAAAGAAACTCAGAGACTCCTCTGGCCATTTCTGTGGCTAAGAAAGACGAAAATCACACTTTAAGCAAACCAACGTCGGCATGATAACCTCCGCCCAGAAACACTGTTAGATCTGCCCAGCCCACCAGAGGGTGAAGTCAGATCACAAGATGGAAGAAGAGAGAGCAGCACAAGTAAGGAAGAAGCAAGCCCCTGAGGTGCTGGCCCCCGACATGGTCAGCGCTCTGGCTGCAGCCACACTGTCACTGAGGGCAGACCCTGAAGCTCCAGAGCTGTGGGTTCTGGATCTGCCAAAATCCAAGTCCCTTAGTATAATTATTATTTTCATCACCAAAATCATGAAGTTTCAAAAACTCATTCTATTCATGAGACTAGACAGAGAAAGGCAAACACACTTCATTTCAAAAGCCAGTTTTGACCTATTAGCAGTGGCTGCTAGGGGTCTGAGCTGAGAACTGAGCCTGGGTATGGCGGGAAAGCGCGACCTAATGATTTCATGTTGCCCGTATGGAGGCAGGTCTGTCAGATCCCCAGGGCTGACCGCACAGACAGGTAATCAATAAATATTTATTGAAACACTGATTTTATGCAATGTGGCTGAGGTTTCTCTGTAAGAAAAGCTTTACAAATTAGGTAGCAGACAGTAAATAGCTGTATGCCCTTGGATATAAAGGTATTCCTTCACTTATGTATCCACTCACTTCACCTTTCACCTGGAATACTTCAATAGTTCCTTAAGGTCTCTTCCTGTCTACATCCTCACCCCTTTCCAAGCTGCACTGATATGAAAATGAACTTTTCATAACAGTGTAGAATCACGTGTGCCCGTCTCATCCCTCCTTCTTTATTCTCATTGGGCTCTCTTATGAAGCATGCCACATATGCATACAAAAACCGGCCATGAGAAATAGATTGGATCAATGGATGGATGGATGGACGAATAATAGATGAGATAGGTAGATAAGATAGATAGATAGAAAGATGATAGATAGATAGATAGATAGATAGATAGATAGATAGATAGATAGAACCTCAGATAATTCATCCAGGACATTTTGTTAATCAATTTAGCAGTATTCTCTGTTTTCTGTTCCCGAGTCTTCTTTGTTTTTGCCCACACACCTTCTTGAAAGCTTTACTTTCCTTCTAACCCACAGGCTTGGGTAAAAGAAATTCCCAGTGAGATTTTCAGCAGAGAAAGAATATCCTGGCATTACTACATGAAGAGTCATATTGAAACAATGCCTCTTCCTTTGTTAAAATTTTTTACTTGGAGTATAAAGAAGAAGCTCCTTAGCAGTGCATAAACGGTCTTTCTCCTCTGGCCCTTGCTGCTCTCACTCAGCTGCATTTATCATCAATCTTCATTGCCCAAGACTGAGCCCCCTATAACTTCCTGGTGTTTCTAATTCCATGTCTTTGTCTGCCTGGCAAACCCCAACTCGGTTTTGAAAACCCAGTTCATAACTTACACCAGTTAACTGGTAAAAGTTAACCATTCCCTTCTCTGGATTATCTATGCTGCTCCCATAAATACTTCTGTAGTTGTGCCAACCACATGCTTTCTAAATTAATTTCAATTAATATCTGAGAACTGATTGAGAGCAGGAACTTTTTCTTAATTTGTCTCTGTTTTCTTAGCACCCACTGAATAGAACTGAGGATGCCTTCAAGATTTTCAGTTTAGGGGGCAAAGGGAATAATGATAACATTAACCAAGAGAAGGAATAAGAAATAGAAGCAGATTGTTTTAGATGTAATTTGTTTCATTTGGAGATGTTAAAATTTCCAAGTCACAGTAAGTTGTGCCCCAGAAGAAACCAGAAAGTTGGGAAATCTGGGCCCAGAGCTGAAGGTAGTCGTTTGGGATTCATTAGCAAGTAGGTAGTAGCGGAAGCGATGGAGGGATAAAGAGGACCCAATAAAATACAAGAAAAGGAGGTCAGGAAAGAACCAAGAAGAAAGGCTTTGGGAAACAATAAGATAGCAAAGAACTTAGAGGACTTAAGAGGCCAAAGGCATTGAAAATTTAAAATAAGAAGGTATATCAACCCTGTTAGTGTCTCATAATGGTCAAGTGGTATGAAAACAAAACAGAAATGATACATTTTACAACTCCGGGGGACAGGGTGTAGGAAAAAGTGAGATATCATTGAGAGCAATTCAGTGGAAGAAAGGGACCAGGAAAAAACAAACTGTGGCTGGTTAGACTGAGTGAGTCTCTCATCCAGACTCATTACAGGGACTCTGAGTCTGAATGAAAGATGTCTTGATTACGAAGCCTGCGGTGACTAACCTGCAGGGAGTCCGAGGAAAGAAGGACGGCAAGCATGTTGAAAAGGAATTAGCAAATGAGAAAAGCAGAAAGGATTCTACTCTTCCCACTGTAACATTTTACATATTTTATATTTTGGGCAAGATGTCTTTAAGAAAATGAGCTCCACAATTCCTATTGGTGATGAATGTTTATCCCCCCACTCCTCATGTTTCCTTAGAGGAGAGGGGACATCAACTTTACAAGATGATACAGTCACTGCCTTCCTTCCCATTCACTTCTCCTTAGGAAGAAGTGATTTATTTGATTTTTGAGCTTATCCAGCTCATCACCTTCCTCCCTTAAATTCATAGGAGCCGTGGGACCTCCTTTGTGTTATGCTTTCAACAGCCTGCCACAGCTAGGGAGGGCTGGGGCTGTCTAACTCTGCCTGTAACTGAGGGGTCAGTTTATATCAACCGGGCTGTATTAAGAAGTCCAGTTGTAAGCCATATTCTCCAATTCAGCCATATTGATAATAAAGCTTACAGTGCATGTTCCATTTGACTCCTGTTTGCTTCTCAACTAGACTGGAACTCAAGGAAAGAATCTGTACCTAAGATTAATAGCCTTAAAACCACCTTTCAAAGAGATTGTTAAAAAAAGAGAGAAATATAAGACCTCCAACCACTCATTTGAGATTAGAAGGAGTGGAAGTGGGTAATCTCTAAAGTCCCTTTCATCAATCTTCAAACATTTGTTTGTCATTTTGTACAGTCATACATCAGAGATATTATGGGTTCAGTAACAGATCACCACAATAAAGCAACTATTGCAATAAAGTGAGTCACACAAATTATTTGGATTCCCAGTGCATGTTTACACTATACTATCATTACACTATATGTAACGATATTCCCAGTTATGTTTACACTATATTCCCAGTTATGTTTGCACTATACTATCGTCTATTAAGTGTGCAATGGCACTATGTCTAAAAAACAATGTACATACCTTAATTAAAATACAGTTTATTGCTAAAAAATGCTAACCATCATCTGAGCCTTCAGCAAATCATAATTTCTTTGCTAGCAAAGGGCCCTGTCTTGATGTTGATGGCTGCTGACTGGTGAGGGTGGTGGCTCCTGAAGGCTGGGGTGCCTGCGGCAATTTCTTAAAATAAGGCAACAATCAAGTTTGCCACATGGATTGAACCTTCCTTTCATGAACAATTTCTCTATAGCATGTGATAGCATTTTACCACAGAAGAATTTCTTTTTAAATTGGAGTAAATTCTTGCTGCTTTTATCAACTAAGTTTAGGTAATATTCTACATCCTCTGTTGTCATTTCAATAATCATCACAGCATTTTCATCAGAAGTAGATTCCATTTCAAGAAACCATTGTCTTGGCTCATCCATAAGAAGCAACTCCTCATCCATTCAAGTTTTATCATGAGATGGCAGCAATTCAATCACATCTTCTAATTAGAGGCTCCATGTCTAATTCTATTGCTATTGCCACCACATCTGTAGTTACTTCCTGCACTGAAGTCTTGAACTCCTCAAAGTCATCCATGATGGTTGGAATCAACTACTTCCAAACTCCTGTTCAAGTAAATATTTTGACCTCTTGCCATGAATCATGAATGTTCGTAATGGCATGGAGCATGGTGAATCCTTTCCGGAAGGTTTTTAATTGACTTTGCTCAGAACCACCAGAGGAATCACTCTCTATGGCAGCTACAGCCTTATAAAATGTATTTCTTAAATAATAACACTTGAAGTTCAAAATTAGTCCTTTATCCATGGGCTACAGAATGAATGTTGTGTTAGCAGGCATGGAAACAACATTAATCTCATTGCACATTTCCATCAGAGCTCTTGAGTGACCAGGTACATTGTCAATAAGCAATAATATATTTTTAATCCTCGCCCAAGGATATTTTTATTGATTTTAGAGCGGAAGTGGAGAGAGAGAGAGAGAGAGAGAGAGAGAGAGAGAGAGAGAGAGGTGCTAGAGCAGGAGTGGGGAACATCTGGCCCATCGGCCGTATAAGACCCATAAAACCATTTGGTCTGTCCCTGCCAAGGCATTAGGAGTGAGTTAATAAAATGTTCAACCAAATATAGCAGGCTAACTTTTAAGTTGATAATTTTGTATGGCCTGAGAATGATGTTATAAATATCCAAATGACCCTTGGCAGAAAAAAAGGTTCCCCATCCCTGTGCTAGAGAAACATCATTTGGTTGACTCCTGTATGCATCCCAATTGGGGATTGAACCTGCAACCCAGGTATGTGCCCTGACTGGAATCAAACCCACAAGCATTTTGGTGTACAGGACGATGCTCAACCAACTGAACCACAAGCTGGGTAAGCAAATAATATTTTGAAAGGAATTGCTTTTTCTAAGCAGTAGGTCTCAATGGTGAGCTAAAAAACTTCAGTAAACCATTGTAAACAGATGTATTCTCATCTAGGCTTTACTGTTCCATTTATAGAGCACAGGCAGGGTATGTTTAGCATATTTCTTAAGGAACATAGCATTTTTCAGAATGGTAAATGAGCACTGGTTTCAACTTAAAGTCACCAGCTGCATTAGCACCTAACAAGAGAGTCAGCCTGTCCATTGAAGCTTTAAACCAGGTATTAACTTCCTTTCTAGTTATGAAAGTCCTAGATGGCATCTTCTTCCAATAGATGGCTATTTTATCCATATTGAAAATCTGTTGTTTAATTAGGCCACCTTCATTAATTATTTAGCTAGATCTTCTGGAAAACTTGCTGCAGCTTCTATTATCAGTTCCTGCTAATGTCTTCTTTCCTTAAACCTCATAAACCAACCTCTATCAGTTTCAGACTTTTCTTTCACAGCTTTCTCACCTCCACAGAATTGGAGAGAGTTAGGGCCTTGCTCTGGATTAGGCAATGGCTTAAGGAAATGTTGTGGCTGGTATGATCTTCTACCTGAACCACTGAAACGTTTCTTCATATCAGCAATAAAGCTGTTTCACTTACCATTTGTGTGTTCACTGAAACAGCACTTTTAATTTCCTTTAGGAATTTTTCTTTGCATTCACAACTTGGGTTATCTCAGCTTTCTATATGCCTTCCTCACTAAGCTTAATCATTTCTAGCTTTTGATTTAAAGTAAAAGACATGCAATACTTCCTTTTACTTGAACACTTAGAGATCACTGTAGGGTTATTAATTAGCCTAATTTCAATATTGTTATGTCTCAGAAAATACGGAGGCCCAAGGAGAGGGAGAGAGACAGAGGAATGGCTGGTCTGTGGAGCACTCAAAACACACACAACATTTATAAATTAAGTTCGCCATATTATATGGGTGGATTTGGTGGTGCCCCAAAACAATTACAATCACTATAACAAATATACTAATAATGAAAAAGTTTAAAATATTGTGAGAATTACCAAAATGTGACACAGACACATAAAGTAAACAAATGTTGTTGGAAAAATGGTGCCGACAGCCCTGCTCAATGAGGGATGCCATAAACCTTCAATTTGTAAAAAGCACAATATCTGCAAAGCACCATAAGTGAAGGGCAATAAAATGAAACATGCCTGTATGTATGCATATCAGACAAGTAGGAGTAACCAGGAGTTAGACACATCTCAGAAGCAAAAGGGGGTGAGAATTTTAAGTAGATACAGGTGATCAACAGTATAATACAGTAGAAATACTCTTAGAATAAAGACAAATTAAGAGATCATGTGATATCTTATTAACAGCATTCTCTGAAAAAGGAAGGGATCAATAAAATGAAGATTGCCATATATAAACAAAAATGCTTATCAGCACCTACAGACATATGGACAAAGACATACACAAAAGAAAAACCAAATAAATACTCAACCTGAAAAAAAAAATTCTTCCCAATTCCATTAGTTGGAATTCTAGGTTTTATATAAGCCTCTTACCTCACTAGATTATAAAACTTAGTGCCTTTGCATCTAAATTTTCCCTGAGGAAAAAAAAAGTAGCCACAAAATGCTTAAAAGCAAATGCTAAGACCTGTTCGGCTCAAAGAACAAAGCAGAGCCTGTTAGCCAAGCTGAAGACAGTAGACTGTTATTTTGCTCTCTTGTCCCTCTGAGACCTTTCACTTCCAACAATCCACATACAAGGTGCTTGGTGAGGAGGGTTTCCAGGCTCTCAGATCAATGAAAACAATGATGATCCATGGGGTCATCGCAATCGTGGCTTAAGGACTAATGGATTTCATCTGATTCATCAGTCAGCACCTCCGGGACCGGAGTGGAGAAAGCAATTTTTTGCTGCTGCTGTAAACAGAAATCTCATTCAGACTTGCCCTGAATTCTTGTACAGAAAATCTCTGCTCACCTGCCTTTTGAGACACAGGTCTCCATCGGGCACTCTCCAGAGGCAGAGAAAGTAAGATGTGTTCTGTGCAGTGAAATCAGTTGCTATGCGTTCCATTGTGGCAACCACAAGTCACAGGGGCAAAGCGGATCCACCACAGCTTTCACTACAATCCCCCTGGAATCTAGCCTGCCCGTTACAGGGATCATCATCTGGTTATCCCCGAGGCCAGTTCTTACAGTTTTCACATAAAAATCACCCCTTGGGCCCTAACTGGCTTGGCTTAGTGGATAGAGCATCGGCCAGCAGACTGAAGGGTCCCAGGTTCGATTCAGGTCGGGGGCATGTACCTTGGTTGCCAGCACATCCCCAGTAGAGGGTGTGCAGGAGGCAGCGGATCAATGTTTCTCTGTCATCAATGTTTCTAACTCTCTATCCCTCTCCCTTCCTCTCTGTAAAAAAACCAATAAAATAAAATTAAAAATCACCTCTTGGGTAAGATGTGAAATTTAAAATCATCCTTTTATAGATATCACTGAGTCACTCCATTACCTTTGGGACTGATATAAATTATGCATTTTTTATTCTCTTTACATTGTAGAGGCACACAGGGACAGAGAAGGGTCTCATTGGTACAAAATATAAGGCATTCCAGGAAGAACCAGATACGTGTGTGATATTACATGCTATAAGCACCAAAGGTTCTCTGCTTGCTCAGGGAAATTGTACAAAGCATGGAAAACTAACAGCGGGTAAGAGCGCTAATTACTGCTGGTGACAAGGAGCCACTGAATCTTACTGCTCCATGTCCTTATGCTGCTCACTTTTCTTATCTCACTGACTTTTCCTTTCATACACCCCTGTGAATTAGCATCCTTCTAAGAAGGCACTAAAAATGTCCATATGCACCCTTCTGCCTCTCTCTTATCCCAATGTCACTTGTTAATGTTGAGAAAGTTATTTGTTTGTACCATGGAAATGGTGTTGTATGAATCCTCTGGAGCTAGTTTGATTTTTACCTCTAGAAGCTGCCAAGGCTGGCTATCACACGTGTATTGATATTTCAGAGAGGGTGTGACATTTTCTTAATTAGCACGAACAAAATACAATGGCTGTCGCTGCAGGAATACAGACATTTGTGTGTTCACATGCTCTGCTGCTACGATGACCTATTTCACACCAGCATCTGCTCAGTCAGGACTGATGAACTAGTCCAGATGTCAGCTGGCAACACACCACTGCAACCATGTCACCCAGACATCCACGGATGGCTACAGATGTTTCATTCCATAGTCCCCTTCAGAATGAACCCGACTACATTTTTAAATAAAGGAACATTCCTTAAAGATTCAAACCCAAAGTATACTGTTTTCCTCAGATGCCTGGTAACTTTGGGACAAAGTAAAGACTAATATCCAAAAAAATCAGTTTTGCTACAGAGGTTAATTCAACTGCTTGGTCTTTACAGCTGCTGGCTAGAGTGTGAGGAGTTATCTGACTTACGGGAAAAGTGAGACAACTTCAGTATCCTGCCTTAAAGGCTTTCCTGAAGCAAAATACACTGTGAAATATTAATTTTTCAAGTTAAAAATGAAATCACGTTCCCCCAAACAGAAAAGAAAATCACCGTTCTGATGCTAAAACACGTACCATTGTCACCAAAACATGTGCCAATTTTGTACAAAATGCCTCTAAGCCCTTGACCTAATGAGGTTAGTGACAGGGATATGAATGACTAGAACAGAAAATGAAACTCAGAAAGAATTTTGTTCATGAACTGCCATATTTCCCCTGTCATTTAACCAATTTCTCCCCACAAAATGACAACATGGACCACAAATCTTCAAGGCTAATGCTGCGCATGACAGACTAAGTGCTTCTTAAAATGTAATCTTATATGTGTCAATCTGATAGGGGAAAACAAGAGCCCATGCAAAGGGCTTTTCAGATATGTAGGGGTCTTAAAAGGTTATAAAGATGCCAATCAGGAAAGCGAACCACAAAACAGCTTTTCCCTCCCAACTAGAAAAAGTACAGTGTCGTCAGCGGTTCTGCACAGGAAAGAACCTCTCAGCCTGAGCAATCAGAGGCATGTACCCACTACATTAATGAGACTTCTGATGTACAAGCAACTTCTACTAAGTTAATATTTTGGGTTAAAATCAGTCCTTTGAAGACATTAATGGAAGTGATTTAATGTGTGCATCAGGCATACTGTTTCCAAAGTTTTCAGTCTTTGAACTAACAGGAAGCTTAACTCTATCATAAGCCAAAATAATGAGAGACGGAAGAACAATCAGAATTCTAAAATTTCTAAAACTGCTGACTAAAATGTACACTTTTGTTTTCAACTTTCATCCCAGTTAGGGCATCCATGTTATTTATTTATTTATGTATTTATTTATTTATTTACTGTGGGCAGGTACTATTTATTTATTTATTTATTTATTTATTTATTTATTTATTGCAGGCAGGTACTATTCTTTTATTTTAATTTTTCTTTATTTTTTCCATTACCATTTATCCCCCCAAACCCTCTTCCACCTCTACCCACTCCTCTCCTCAGCTCAATCACCACACTATTATCCTGTGTCTATGAGTGTTCTCTCTCTCTCTCTCTCTCTCTCTCTCTCTCTCTCTCTCTCTCTCTCCTCAGTCCCTCCACCCTCCCCCAACACCTACACACACACACACACACACCAGGCACTAGCGCTGTCTGCCTGCTTTCTATCTGTGGGCATCTGTGTTATTTAAACACCTGTCATGCTTGAATTCTCAGTAAAGACAAAGCACTGATTTTCTACAAACACAGCTCATCACAATAGGGAACTTTCTCCCTCCAGAATCACTGCATGGACATTGACTAGGGTTCACTCCAGAGACACAGCCGGTGGAAAATCCAGGTTATTAGATATTCCTTCAGAGTGACTGGCATCCAGGTTGAGAGATACCAATTGCATTATGCCTGAACTTACCAATGCTCTAGGAATTATACATCATATTTAAACGTGACAGAAAAGGAAATGGACTGGTCCAAGCTGTTATGTTCTCTTTCCTTCTCTTGTAGAAGTTTCTGAGAAGTGGGGCCTGAACACAAAGACAAGACTAAGAAAATAAATGGGGCCATGAGATACAGAAGGCAAACAGGATTAAGAGGACTCAGGAGAAGCTCTTTTAAGCCAGCTGAGCGGCAGGCAGAGCACACCCCTCGCCCCTTGCAGTAGCGAGAGGAAAACAGCATTCCTGGAGAGGGGGGTACAAGAAAGACTCGGATGTTCTGTGGGAGTTCATTGCTTTAAAAGGCTGGACTCAAGTTCACCTAAAACTGAATTTAAAATGTATTTTAAGCACCTGTAATTTAAAAAAAAATCTTATATTTTGAAACTAGGACTGTCACCAGAAGAATCAAAGATTTCTCAGTAATTTAGCACACTGCTAGCGATGGTCCTCCTTACCCAATAAAATGCCTGTCTAGCCATTTGGAATGCTATGCCAGGCTCCACTTCTGTAAAATCACCAGCACAGGTGGAGTGGCAGTCCACTGCAGTGACAGAAGATGACGATGTATACCTTGATTGCATCTAGGGGCTAACTGCCTGGGTCGGGAAAAATTTAAGAAAGGGCATCCTAGAAATATATTGTAAGATGTCGTTCCTAAAGGCTAAAAAGAAAAAATATATAATCATTTGCATTCCACTGAAATATGTTGACCTTGTGGTCTAATGGGAAACTTGTGAGAAAAGATAATGGAACAAAATATACCTTTTTCAATTAAAAAGACCACTCAGAGAAATGTTAAGAAAGAAAATGGGATCTTAAAAGCAATCAGGGTAATTGTATAGGAAATACATATCTAATCCCATCATTTTTTAATGCAGATTGGCCCCAAATCCTTCATTTAAACTTTGGCGGGAGGACGACAGAAGCTATTTAAGGATTTTGAACTGGGAAGGAGACCATATAACCTCTTGTCTGCTCTCCTGACACAATGCCTTTTGTCTTTCAGGTTTTTGCTTTTTTCAGGAAACGTTCCCACAACTCACTATGGGGCTAAGCTCTTTACAGTATGACTGTGCAGGGCCCTGGAATTTTTCTTGATAAATATCACTTATACTTGTAATTATTTTTCAGTTTCTATCCCCCTAGATACGTGCTGTTCAACATGGTAGACACTAGTTGAGAACTTGAAACATGGCTAGTTCAAATTGAGATGTGTTTTTTTTTGTGAAGCCCAGATTGGATAGGGATGACTTAGTATGGATTCCTCCAGAAGGAAAATAGCCCTGCTGACACCCTGATTTTAGCCAAGTCAGAACTACACGCATCTCCTGAACTTCAAAGCTAGAAGAACAAATTTAGGTTGTGTTAAAGCCACTAAGTTTGTGCTAATTGTTGCAGCAGTAATAGAAAACATGAGGCTACTGGAAAGTTTACATGTATGAGTCACATACATGTAACAGCACTGGGTTCAATTATAAACTCCATGAAGGCAGGGGCATACCTGTCTTATTCCTGCTCCATGCCCTTCTCCAGCACAGTGACTTGCTCATCCTGGTCAGCCCAAAATAGTGGGGATGAATGAAGCAATTTAAATAAAGAAGTTTCCTCTCTTTTCAGAAATTTGTAATCCATTCATTATTCTAATAAACATTCATAAAGCACTTACTCTGAGCCAGGTACTGTGCAAAGCCCTGAGGATACAAAAACAAGAAGTGGTTGCCAGAGGCTGGGGGGAGGGTAGGGTAGGGAGAAACTGCTTGGCGAGTATAGGGTTTCACTTTAGGGATGATGAAATGTGTTGGAACTAGATAGCAGTGGTGGCTGGACAACATTGTGAACGTATTATATGCCATTGAACTGTTCACTTTAAAATGGTTAATTTTTTGTTATGCAAATTTCACCTAAAATAATTATAAAATAAACAAGAAAAATGGCATGATTCCTCATCCCTGACCTCAAGGATCTCAGTGTAGCCCAGTATACATCGGCCATAAAACACTAGAGGCCTTAGGCCAGCTCACCGTATCCAGGACACAGCTGATGAGGAGGGAGGATAAGGGCAAGGTGGAGGATGTGCAGAGATTTTTAAAAGATATGGTGTCAGGGGAAAGTTTGAGAAGTGAAATGGTGGCTGTTTTAGCTAAATCTTCAAAGATAAGTAGGAGAATTTTTAAAAATCATGCAAACTATGTGAGGAGGAGTATTCCAAATTGAAAGCTTAAACATTTATAGCATTCCTAGATGACTTTTCAAACTCTTGGCATTCTCTATCAATCGACAACTCAGCTTCCATGTCCCTATCCTAATTGACAGTCCTTACAGAATAAAATTTTAATCCTTAAAGTCACAGCTACTGTAATTATCAGAGCAATGAGCTGTTTAAGGTGGAAACAATAGAGAAAGGAAAATAGGAACCAAACACTTGATTGGTTCTATGAGAAATCCAATCAAATGTGCATGTAATATATAATTAGAAAGAAGAAGGAGGGGGAAAAAATCAACACACCAGTTTTGCTTAGGGTTTATCTGACTACAAATGATAGCCATTTGAAACCATCTGACTTCTGATACAAGCAAGATGTACAGACCTAAGCACAATTTGGAAAGAACTCTAAGGGGTCATCAAAATCACAGGACAGGGCCGTTGCTGGTTTGGCTCAGTAGATAGAGCGTTGGTCTGTGAACTGAAGGGTCCCAGGTTCGATTCTAGTCAAGGGCACATGCCCAGGTTTCAGGCTCGACCCTCAGTAGGGGGCATGCAGGAGGCAGCTGATCAATGATTCTCTCTCATTGTTGATGTTTCTATCTCTCTTCCTCTCCCTTCCTCTCTGAAATCAATAAAATATATATATATTAAAAAAATCTCAGGACAGGCATCAAAGTAGATAAGACCAGTTGGCTTTTCTTCTGGTTGGGAAAGATTTAAGTGCAACCTAGAAATATCAATAAAATGATCTCAACTAAAAGCTAACTCAAATTCAATAGTATTCTCAATAAAGAAGAAAAGGTAACTTAGAAAAATGCATTATATTTATGCTCTAGGAGGATTTAATTTTATTTCTAAAACTTTTGACAGAGTTGAAAATTTTAATTTTAAATCTAAATATATAAAAGCCTAAGCGACCTTTACAATGGAATGACTGGAACAACCAGAACAACCAGTCGCTATGATGTGCACTGACCACCAGGGGGCAGACGCTCAACACAGGAGCTGCCCCCAGCCCACAGGCCCCGATCGCCAAGGGGTCTGTGGGCCAACCTCCTGGTCCCTCCCCCAGGCTGGCAGGCCCCGATCGCCTGATCAGGGTCAGGCCCCCAGCCTGGGACAGGGAACTGGAGATAGGTGGTGGTGGATGTGTCCCCTTTCCTGGGGCGGGGGGGGGGGGGGAGGCGAGGACCGGTTCCCTCCTTGGGGCCGGCGGCCAACCTCCCCAGTCCCTCCTGCTGTCTCTCCCACTGGCCGGCAGGCCCCAATCAGTCCGCTGCCTGCCCACTGCCATCATGGTTGGCCCCTCTCCCCCACTGGCAGGTCCTGATCACCTGATCGGGGCCGGGTCCCAGGCTGGGATGGGAAACTGGGGGTGGGTAGTGGTGGACACAGGCAGCGAGGAAAGGAAGAGGTGGGGGGGAAGCAGGGAGGTGGGGAGGCGGGGAACCTGATTGGCCCTGATCACTGGCCAGGCCTATGGACCCCACCCATGCACAAATTTTGTGCACCGGGCCTTTAGTCCTTAATAATAATGAATAAAATACCAAATATTTGTTCTTAGTTCAAATGTTACCTCCTCAAAAGGTCTTCCTAAGTAGAATCACTCAGCAATTATAATAAAATCATCTTGCTTTATTTCCTTCTGATCATTATCTGATACTTTCTTTTTCACTATTTACAGATGCCTCCCTGCTCTAGAATGTAAGCTGGTATGTCTTGCTCACTGCTTTATCTTCAGCATCTATAAGACTACTATAGTATGTACCTTTGTTGAATGAATGACTGAATCAATTAATGAACAAGAAATTTAAATATAACCAATTATCTGACTTAATTCCACATCCCATCTCCTCCATGCAATGATTTATAAAACTTTATAATTGGAAGATGTATTAATTTTGTATCTAGTCTGGAACTCATACTAGACTTATTGAGTATTAAGAGCATGGGACCAGAAATCCTATGGCCTAGATAAAAATTCTAGTTTCTTCATTTTTCTTCTTCTAGTTTTTCAGCCTTGGATAAGCTACTTAAACCCTTCTATGACTGTGTCCTCATCCATAAGATCACGTTATTGATATTAGCTACACTATAGGGTTTTTTTAAAGACTAAAAGTGTATATAATAGTTTCTGGAACCTATTAAACACTCACTTAATATAAACTCCATAATGGGTTGAAGTCACAGAGAAAAGAATGGTGGCTTAATAAAATGTTAGGATTTTCTATCCTCAGATATTGCTAGGAGTAAGTTATCTATACCTAGAGGTGTTCAAACAGAAATGTAATTATCAACTTGATGAAGATACTGAAGAGAGATTCATGCATCACAAAGCCATTGTATTAGATAAATTTTAATATCCCCCTTCTTATTCTTCCAAAACCAAGATTCTATGGTGATGACTAACACTGTGAACTGAAGCTAAGAAGTATATAGCGCAATTTCCAAATGCAAAAACAAAGCACATTTCAGCCTCCAGTATCCAGCAAATGCATTTAGACTATTTTCACAAGAGAGTCAATGGTATATGGGGAACTTCCTGCTGACCTCTGACCATTGGTGTCTCTGTTCCTGATCTCTTCATAAACTACAAGGAATTGGGGGTAAATAAACATGGGAACTGGACCACAGGTGTTCTTGGAGACAGAAAGAGTTAGGCTCATGAGAAAGAAAACTAAGAGTAAGCTTGAAGAGGAGAAGTTGTAAAGACCTTGAGATCTGCAAATGAGACAAAAAAATAAAAGACCCAAAAAGAGTTCTTAATGGGAAAAGAAGTATTTAAATGTATTCAAATTCCAAAAGCCCATATCTTACTGCAGATAGAGAAATAGGAAGCTGGAAACAAGCCAGCCTCTCCCAAAAAAGCCCCAGAGTAGGGGATAAGCTTCAAGGGGTTAATTGAGGTGACCATCAATTCAACTAGCACAGAGGGCAGGGGTGGGCAGTGAAGGCTATGCATGCAGTAGGGAACACCCAGATGCAAGTAGCTGGTAGTTGGGTCTTTTAAAGGAGGGGAGACCTGAAAAATCTAAATCCAGGTTCAGAGTGAAAAAAATGAATCAGTGGGCTGCTTCTAAATCTGTGGCATCAGGACATAACCTGGGATACACTTGTCCTTGAGATATACAAAATCCTAACTCTCCTGCTACACCAGAAAAGACCAATTAGAGGGCATTCTGCATTATTTTTATGTTAAGTGGAATTTTAACATATTCTAATTTTTTTACAGATTAGCAATCTGGGTGCACTTGATTAGCTGACCTTTAGCTTTTTTGTTTTTCTAAACAATAACATACCCTTTAGCACCAACAAGTAATGTTATGAGCATTTGCAGACAGGGTATAACTCAATTCTCACCAGTGGTAGATTTGGAGTAGCTTCTCTATGAGGTATTTTCAAGTGCTGACCAGAATAGCAGCTGCAGTAAGAACAGTTCCTGTATGCTCAGGTGAATACCTAAAAATACACACTTATTCTCCTTTCTAGAGCAGTGAAAGTCATTTTCAACCACCCTACAAAAGACTTTGATGTCAATGTGTGTATCCTCAGCTAAGCTGTTTCCTATACACACATTATGGGGGAAAGGGGAGGGGAAAGGGTTCTTTCAAATTCTGATAAGCTAGCCAAAAGTTGCTTTGAAAGTGTTATACTCCTTCCATACTGTCTGCACACAAGTTTTAGTAAGCTCATCTTGAACTTCAAAGAACTTCAGAGTTTATTTTTATAGGTAAGGTTCCACCCTCTCTCAGTGAAACTCTGGTGTCTTTTGTGCTATATGGACATAAATTTGCTGAAGCCTTTAGGAATTTATTTTAGAATCTTGGGAAGTTTTAAATTACATGTATATATGTTACTTAGTATGCAATATTTATATTCACAAACTTCTCAGTTTAATATAGCTTGCCCTTTAGGAGATTAATTGCAGCACCTGGTAATAAAAGTTATGACTGTTGAAATATGATATATAGATTTATTTTAAGTCTATTGGAAGAGTTAGTTTATTTGGTAGACCTTGCAGTCTCTTGTACACAAACACAGAGCAAAATATTGGAAGGGGGTGTGTCTGAGCTAAGCAATTTTAGATTCCTAATGGCTCCTTTTGGCATCACTATTTCATTGCTTTCATCCAATTCCCACACAGGGAGAAAAACTCTTTCATACACAATCAAAAACAAATTATTTAAAAATCTTAAATTTTTCTCACAAGACATATAGAACTGTCATATAAAGAAGGAAAAAAGTTTAAGATAGGAGTCCCAAGATGACTATGAAGTAGGTGGAAGCTACATTCACCTTCTCCCAGAACCAAACTGCATTTACAACTAAATTATAAATCAATCAACCTGAATAACAAATTGAAGACTGGCTGAACAGAAGTATTATAACCAAGGATCTACAGAAGAAGCTACACTGAGACTGGTAGGAAGAGCAGACATGTGAAAAGGGCTGGCCCTGCACCCACCTGTGGCAGTTGAGAATCTGGAGGGATATCTTGGCTGCAAAAGTCCCCCCTGAGGAGCAATGGATCTCAACCCCATGCCAGTATCCCCAAACCCAAGCTCCAGGACCAGGAAGAGAGCCTGCATAGCATCTATAGGTGAAAATCAGCAGGAATTCTGTCTGTAAGGGAGAGATAGGGAGTTTTCTAGAAACCCAGGTGCTCTCTTAAAGGGCAAGCACACAAGATGTTGTTCTTGGATATTCACCCAGTAGAGGAAGGTGACTTAGGGCACATTGGAGTCATACAGAGAAAATCTGGGTGGGGTGGCCCCAAGGAGAGATCTGGAGGGTCAGGTACTGAGATCCCCATGCTGAAGCTCTAACCCATACTCCCCACAGATGCCATCTTCCCAGGGTCAAACACTCCTATTCTTATAGTACCAGTCTGCGGAGTGCACTAGACCAGTCTTCCAACTACTGGCAGCACCACCCTGCTGAGCTCAAGTTCTGCAAAAAAGGTCTGCTGGATGTACCCAACCAGGACCTTTGCTGTGCTTATTTTCTTGAGAAGCCCTTGGCAGGGAGACACTGATTTGTGTAGCCACACAGCATGGCCCGTTCTTCCACCCTCTATGGCACTAGAGCCCCTCCCTTAACAGGAGACCCACTTGTCCTGTCCTTCTGACTTCTGGTGGCCCAGCTCTGCTGAGCTTAAGTTCTGCAGAGGGGTGGGCTGGCTATGTACAGCCAGGATCTTTAGTGCACATTTTCTTGGGAAACTAGGGTCAGACACTTGGACAGGCACTGAATTATGTGGCTCTCAAGCAGCATTTCCCCCTGCTGTACTATGCCAGCTCCTGTCTCCCCAATGGGAGACCCACGCATCCTGTCCTTCTGACTCAGTGGCCCCACCCTGCTAAGCTTATGTCCTGCAGAGGGATCAAATACTTGCACCTCACCTGAACCTGCAGTGTACTCTTTCACCAGGAGCTAGGGTCTGAGACTCGGGCAGAGACTGAGTGGTATCGCTCTGGTGTACAGGCCAATTTCCCACCATGGAGTGCCTGATGATGCTGTCCCCAAATAGGAGATTCATTAGTGTTGTCCTCCAACCCTGTTCGCCTCATCCTATCAAGTTAGCACCTTGTGGAAGAGATGGCAAGCTGCAGACAGCCAGGGCTCATGCTACAGATTTTCTCTGGAGAGCTCTCAAGGAAGACCAGGCAGCTTCAGGGGGTTGCAGAGCAGCTGACAGGGGGAGGCAGATCTTGGAGTGCCTTAGGCCTTTTATTGAACTGCCTCCAGCTACATAATTGGAGGAAGCTGACCTTTGTACACAGCCTGGCCCTCCCATTATACCCAGGCCCAGGAGAGGTACCCACAAACAGTGAATATCTTGATAGTTCCAGATAGGTAGCTCAAGGCTAATGGCAGCATCTAATATTGACCTCATTGGGACCCCTCAAGTAGACCCAGAACCAATATAACAAGTGGTGGGCTTCAGACCACACCAGAGCACAACCTAACTAGCCAAACAAGCAGCACACCCAACAGGAGATCCCAGCAGGCATCAGACCTTGCTCAGGACAACTCCTTTTTAGGGGGCAGCCCCTGCACAGGCTCATACTCTGTGGTCAGGGTCAATCTTCATGGCCAACCTGAGGCTTAACCCCACTCACAAATAAGCCAATAGCCTTCAAGATTCCACCACAATGGTAGTGCTCACATAACCCATTCCTAGAGCACCTAGCTCAGGTGATTGTGCCACTGAGTCCCACAAGACATCTAAAACAAAACCCCCCAAACAAGTTTGAAAATTATAGCAGATCTACCTAATATACAGAGACAAACACATATAAAAAGCAGTCAAAGTGGAGAGACAAAGAAACAGGCCTCAAATAAAAGAAAGGAAAAAAGAAATACCCAAAGAATTAATTGAAATGGAAGCAACTGAGTTACCAAAGGCAGAGTTCAAAACTATGGTAAGAAGGATGCTCAATAAACTTAGAGGAAGAATGGATAATCTCAGTGAGAACTTAAACAAAAAGGTAGTATGAATTAAAAAGGGTATAAAAACCATAAAGAAACAACAAGTCAGAAATGAAGACTACAATGTATGCAATGAAAACTACACTAGAAGGAATGAACAGCAGGTCAGATGAAGCAAAAGACTGAATCAGTAATTTAGAGTACAAGATAACAGAAAATAAAACCGATCAACAAAAAGAAAAGAGAATTTTAAAAAATGAGGGAAGTCTAAGGGACCTCTGAGGCAACATCAAATATAACATCTGGATCATAGGGATACCAGAAGAAGAGAGAGAGCAAGGGATTGAGAACTTATTTGAAGAAATAATGACTGAAAACTTCCTTAACCAGCTGAAATAAAAAGACACATGAGTACAGGAAGAACAGAGAGTCCCAAACAAGTGATATTTATCCTGAGATGAAAGGTTGGTACAATATCTATAAATCAAAAAGTGTGATATACTACATAAGCAAAAAGAGGCATAAAAATCACAAGATCATATCAATAGATAGAGAAAAAACATTTGACAAAATCCAACATCCATTTATAATAAAAACTGAGCAAAGTGGGAATAGAGGGACCTGATATAATAAAGGCCATATAAGATGAACCCACAGGAAACATCATACTCGATCAAAAATTAAAAGTGTTTTCCTTAAGGTCAGAAACAAGACAGAGATGCCTGCTCTCACCACTCTTATTCAACATAGTACTGGAAGTCCTAACCACAGCAATCAGACAAAAAGAAGAAATAAAAGGCATCCAAATTGGAAAGGAAGAAGTAAAACTGTCATTATTTGCAGATGACATGTTACTATATGTAGAGAACCCTAAAGATTCCACCAAAAAACTACTAGAACTGGTAAATGAATTCAGTAAAGTAGCAGGATACAAAATACATATTCAGAATTCAGTTGCATTTTTATATACCAATGATAAAATATCAGAGAATGAAACTAAGGAAACAATCCCATTCACAATTTCTTAAAAAAAGAATAAGCCCAGTCAGCATGGCTCAGTGGTTGAGTGTCGACTTATGAACCAGGAAGTCATGGATCAATTCCTTGTCAGGGCACATGCCAGGTTGCAGGCTCAATCCCAAGTGTGGGGCATGTAGGAGGCAGCAGATCAATGATTCTCTGTCATCATTGATGTCTCTCTCTCTCTCCTCCCTTCCTGTCTGAAATCAATAAAAGTATATTTAAAAAAGAATAAAATACCTAAGAATAAATTTAACCAAGGATGTAAAAGACCTGTATTAAAAAAATGATAAGACACTGAAGAAAGAAATTGAAGAAGATATAAATAATTAGAAGCATATACCATGTTCATGGATAGGAAGAATTAACATCATTAAAATGCCCATCCTACAAAGCAATGTAGAGGTTCAATGCAATTCCAATCAAAATACCAATGGCATATTTCATAGAACTATAAAAAATAATCCAAGTATTTATACGGAACCACAAAAACTCCAAATAGTCTCAGCAATCTTGAGAAAGAAGAACAAAGTTGGATGTATCATGCTACCTGTATCAAACTATACTATAAACTATAATAATCAAAACAGTATGGTACTGGCATAAAAATTCACATATAGATCAGTGGAACATAATAAAAAGTCCAGAAATAAATCCAGACCTATGTGGTAACTTAATATTTGACAAAGGAGGGAAGAACATGCAATGGGATAAAGACAGTCTCTTTAATAAATGGTGTCGGAAAAATTGGACAGATAATATGACCAAAATGAAAGTGAACCACCTTCTTACACCATATACAAGAATAAACTCAAAATGGATTAAAGACTTAAATATAAGATTTTAAACCATAAAACTTCTAGAAGAAAATATAGGCAGTAAAATCTCGGACATTGTTCTTAGCAATATTTTTTCTGATATATCTTCTTGAGCAATGGAAACAAGAGAAAAAATAAACAAATGGGATTACATCAAACTAGAAAGTTTTTGCATAGCAAAGTAAATCATCATCATAATGTATCTATGAGTAAACAGACTGACAGGTATCAGAGGGAAGGGAAGTTGGGGGGCTGGGTGAAAGGGTGAAGGGATTAAGCAGTACAAATTTGTATTTGCAGAATAGCCACAGTGATGTAGATTATAGCATAAGGAATACAGTCAATAATATTGAGATAAATATGTATGTGGCCAGGTGAGTACTTGAAGCAACAGGGGAACCATTCTGTAAGTACATGATTTTCTAAACACTTTGTTGTACCTCTGAAACTAATATAGAATAATACTGAATATGAACCCTAACTGAAAAATAAATTTAAAAAGCTTAAAAAACATACTTCCAATCATAAGTGGCACTAAATTACAAATGGCACTCTCTTTAGTACCCTAGTAGGTGTTTTTGGTTGTGAAAATATACTGAGGACTCTACTGGCCTTTACTATGTAGAAGTCAGGGTGTGCTAAACATCCTTCAATGCATATGACCACCATTCTTCGTGAAAAATGGTCCTACCTAAAATGTCAGTAGGGGACACAAGGAGAAAACATGGAAACTGATTAAGAGCAGAAAATTATCTTTCAATTTGAGATAAACCAAGTGGACAAAAAAATACATAATAATACAGAATATTTGACTACCATAATTAAATGGCAGATCTACTCAGTATGTATCATATCTGCACCCTGGAAACAGAAAAAATATCTGTCCAGTATCTATCAAACAGGCACAAAATCTGACACTGCATTATTCCACAAGTAAAACATCAACACATTCCCCTAAATAGAAAAGTATAGCAACATTCTCTTATCACAATGTAATAAAACTATCAATTATTAACAGAACTAAAAAATTATATACCCTTTCTTCTGAAAATATTAAAGCTCTCATTATTTTGGGGGTCAAGAAAAGGAAAAAAACTAGAAAACAACAATATTAAAAAAAAAACCACAGAATAGCTAAAGCAGTACTCAAAGGAAAATTCAGAGTTAAATAGTTTATTAATAAACAAGAAAGAATAAAAAATAAATTAAACATCTAAATTTGGAAGTTAAAAAAAATAAACTATAGATAGCTGGAAAAAAGATTAATACACATAAGTATAAATTAATCAGAAGAAAGTATAGTAGATAAATAAATCAAAATGATAGTACTTAAACTCTTACCTAACTAAGTCAGAGGGGATGAGGAAGGAGGTTGATACAATTATACAAAGTAAGAAATAATACGAGGCAAATAATACAAACATACAGGACATTTTTTAATCATAAATTTCTTTGCTCAATCATGTGCAAACAAATTTCAAAACTTGGATAAAAGAGGTAATTTTATAAAACATATTACTGGTATGCCAAAGTGTCTCCAGAAGACAGAAAAAATCTAATCAGATCAATTGCTAATTATTAAGCTGTTAAATAAGTACCACCAAAACTGGACACACACACACACACACACACACACACACACACACACACGTGTGCGCTCCAGATGGTTTTGCAGTACAAACTGCCAAACTTTTAAAATAATAGATAACTCTAATATACCTTTGAAACTATTCCACAGCACAAGGGAAAAAAGAGAAGGGTTGTTTCCAAGTTCTTTTTACAAAGCAATAGTAATACAGATATCAAAACCTGACAGACTGCACCAAAAAAAAAATTATAGAGCAAACTCAGGAATGTCAATGCAAAAAGCCTAAACTAACTATTGACAAATGCAATGCAGTTTACATAATACTATGCATAGCCAAACAGAATTTATTTCAGGAATATAAAGAATAAGAAAAAGATTTTAAAAAAAACCTTAAGAAGAAATCTGTCAATACCAAATTCCTCACTATAATATTCAGTGCCTTTTAGAGTATGATAGTTTTCCTTTCCACATTCATCCTACCACTCCAATGTTAGTCATTTAGTCTTCTGTGTACTTGTACAATTTTGCAAACTGAAGACTTATGAATAGTGGTTTTCCTTAAAATGTTACTGCATGTGCAGAGAATGAAAAGTTAGAATCTGAATTCAGCAGGGCTGTGGCCACACCAGCCCCACTATCATCCCGCAGCCGGAATCATGGCAGCATGAAATGCACTCAAGCTCCAGACTGAGAAACTCTAATTGCTTTCAGCCAGCGAGTAAGCTGACAGTAACAGACACTGCAGAAGCCAAAAAAGCAGCTAAAACTGTCAATTTAAGGCATGGAGGTGGAATGAGTAAAGACGGCAGGATGGAATTGTTGGTTTCATTAGATAGTTGTTTTGGAAGCAAGTACTACACAAACACATACACACACATACTATACATACTTATCCTCTTCATATTTTCATTTTCTTAAAGCCCAAATGCTAACCTGTATTGTAAAATTTCACTGAAAATGTATAAGCTCGTGAGAAGTAATAATGCAGTGCTTTAAATGTGTGTGCAATTTGCTATGCGCAGCAGGGTCAACAGTCCTATCAGAATTGCACAAAGGTTTGCTCTGAACAAAATAGTAAACAGAGCAGAGACTAGGAAAGTGAGAAACTGACATTAGGTTAGGATGGTACAAAAGTCCATACTCTAACCATTGTTGATACACTTTTTGAGAACTGGACTTTCAAAATAAACCTGTTATTCTGGGTACAACTTCAAAAGCAATGAAATGATAAATTTCTGGTTCATTCTGAAAATAAGTGTTACAGTTTGTTTTAAAATAATGTAAAATAAAGAAGTGGACATACCCAGTACTGTCCTAGTATGGAAATCTAATAGCTACTTTTTTTCCTGTTCCTCATGTCAACCCATCCCTCCTTTCTTAGATTTGACACATTGCCTCAGTTTCCTCCTACTTTTCGGATGTTCCCTCATCTTCACAGACCCCCTTTTCTCCATCGGCCCTTACGTTTCAGTATTCCTCGGGCCTCCATATGCAGCCCTCATTTCATCTCAGGTCATTTCAGATCTCACTATTATTCATGGTTCAACACTAAACCAAAATCAAAGAGTTACATCACCAAAATGTCTATCTCCAGATAAGAATCACATACCCACTGGCCCCAATTTATCAACCCGGTGTGTATACAGTGAACTCACTTTGCTCCATCCCAACTGGGAGAGGCTGAACGATGGTTCCCCCAAAGATGTCTACATCCTAACTCCCAGACCCTTTTATTATGTTACCTCATCTGGCAAAAGGGATTATACAGGTGTGATTTGATTAAGGATTTGGGATTACCCAGGTGGGCTCAATGTAGTCAAAAAGGTGCTTATGGGAAGGTGGCTGATGAGATAGTATAAGAGTGATTCAATGTGGTGAAGACTTGACTGACCGTTGCTGGTTTTAAAGAAGGAAGGGGGCCATGAACAAAGAACGTAAACAGACTCTAGAAACTGGAAGAGACAAAGAAGGGTTTTTCCCTAGAGCAGCGGTTCTCAACCTGTGGGTCGCGACCCCTTTGGGGGTCGAACAACCCTTTCACAGGGGTCGCCTAAGACCATCGGAAAACACATATATAATTACATATTGGTTTGTGATTAATCACTATGCTTTAATTATGTTCAATTTGCAACAATGAAATTGGGGGTCACCACAACATGAGGAACTGTATTAAAGGGTCGCGGCATTAGGAAGGTTGAGAACCACTGCCCTAGAGTATCTGAAAGGAGTACAGCCAAGTTGGTGCCTTGATTTCAGCCCAATAAAACCCATTGCAGACTTTTGACCTTTGGAATTATAAAATAATTTTGTTTTAAGCCACTAAATTTGTGGTAATTTGTTACTGCAGCAATTGGATATTTAATACCACCAATTCTCTTTCTAGTCTAGGTACCACTTTGAAGCATCCTTAGGTTCACTGATCACTCTTGATACCACTCTGCAACATGACTTGTCAAGACCTCCTGCCTCCTAAATTCTTTATATTTCCTTCCACTCCATCTGTTCCTCTCTCCACGGGCACTCCCTGAGACAGATCTGCGTCCTGCCAGTCCTTACTATTTTCCCTGCATCTACTCAGGCCACTCTCTCCCTATCCCAACCTGGGCAAGTTCAGTTTGCAAACTGTCCTCAGAACATTTTTTTCAAGATACAAATCTGATAAAAAGTCTCAAGCAAAATAGCACACTACTGACAACAGAATGACAATTAAGTTTCTTTACTTGACAAAGAGGTCTTCCTATTTCAACACCCACTTAATCATCCAATTTTAATTTCTGCCTTTTGTCCAAATTTGGTGTTCTATCCTATCCACCATTCCATCCACACCTGGTACTTCATATTTACTCTGTCTGTCTGTCCTCTCATTACTTGTCAACCTTGCAAACTCCTACATGTTTTTCCTTACTAAGCCAACTGTACTGGCAGGCTCTTGACCATGAGCGCCTCCATCTCTTTCTCCACAGTACTTAGCCCAGCCTTACTAGGAACAAATAGGAAAGACAAGCCTTCCCTTCTTATGACCTCTGGCTTATGCCTGCTTTATCTTTCTCCTAGTTTGGGCTCATGTTTGACCTTTAGAATTAACCCTGTAATACACCATGACCTCATACTCCTGTATTTTCTATGAGCAGGTGCTAGATTTGAGAAGTGGTACAAGAACAACCAGCTCTGGCATCATGGCTAAGAACTTCACCTTAAAAGATAGATTTAGGAGAAGAAGTACCTGTCAGTCCCAAATTTGCTATCGATAAAAACCCACTCAACACTATTCTTGTGTCACCCCTTTGCTTTCCTTTCTTGGTTATGAAGAATTCCACTTCCTTTCTGTTCTCAGCATAGATAAATTTTTGTATTTTAAAATCCTTTTCATTCCTGTTCTCTGGCCCATCTCCAACTTCCTAATATTGTATTTAAAATATGGAGATTAAAATTAGACTGTAACATGGCTTTATCAATGTTGAGCACAGTGCATGGATGATTTTATGGTCTTGAGTGGTACATTCTGGTTAAGGCAATCCCAGGTCATGCTTGCCTTTCTGATAACAGCCCTATATTGCTGACTCATATTCCAGGGTGACAGGGTGAGAATGGGTTTTTACGTGCAGAGTATGTATGTGTCAATTCCATTCTTTATGAGGACTAGGATAATCTATCATCATTTTCTCCAGACTAATAAAAACCTCACACTTTTGCAAAGAACTGTCTGGTGCAGAATTACAGTTCATCTTGACTAGATGTTCCACTCTATAATTGAAACCATTTGAGTCAAATCAAAACCTCAGAAAGTTCTCTACTAGTTTTCTTCATCTTTAAACATGTTATATATTAATGTAGGTAACAATTTGATTCAAAGTAAAAATAAATACACTTAATTATTTAACTATCATTGATACACCTTCATTATAGAAGCTATAAACACCAGAGATAATGATTTAGACAGACCAGGTGGAAACAGTTTAGGGTTACCCTCTGATTTCACTAACCACTGTGTATATTTTTCTTTTAAGCCTACAGTGAGAGAGACACAGTTAGGAGCAGAGAATGCTTTTTCAGTTAATCTGCCCTTCTGATAAAGCAGTGGAATTGAGGCCCAAATTATGTTTTGAAGTGAAATGGGACAAGATAAACAAAAAGTTCATCTTTAATTGGCTCCTGGCAAAAAGAAAATCTCAATCCGGATTATGTTTCTATTATTTTATTAAATTAGTTCATTTTTCTCATATTAACCTGATAAAACTGAAGCATATATATTTAAATTTTTTACATACTTTACTGATTTAATATTATCTCATTAAAACAAGATATAAAATGAGTGCATTTAGAGTGGAAAAACCTGGATCATAGTCTCAGCTCATTCACTATTAAATCAAAAACTCATTACCCCTCCAGATCTTCATTTCTTTTATTCAGTAGTGCCTATCCGTAATCATACCAATGCTTAATGTCTTCCTTCTTCTGCTGTCAGCATGGCTGAGCAATCCACACTACACTTAATAGGATAACAAATAAGAATAAGATCCAAATGCAAACCGGTGATGTAGACAATAGTCAGTGGAACAGAGCCTAGCACTCGGTGTAGAAAAAGTGGGGTTAGCATGAGTCTGAAAGTCTTCGTTGGGCGGCATTTCCCACACCTCCTAGAGGTGTGCCTTCTGAGCTGTAGTTTAGCTCATCAGTGCAGGAGACTGACAGTTTCAACGTGGGAATTCTACTCAGAATTTCGATAAATAAAGAACAAAAACAGTGGTACTTTGTTGGTGCAGATGTGTGGATGCAGGATCTTGCTCACTCTAACTCTCCATTTCCATCCCATACCGAGAGCAAAATTTTAAAACCAATGAATGAGAATTAAAAAAAAACAACAACCACAATGAATGAGATTGAAATATGGCTGCTTCTAATACGAAAGTCTCCCCGTCTCCTAACTATAATGCAATTTTCTTGCCCTTAAAGGCATATCTAAGAGGTTCCATCCACAAATTCTGCCAAAGGATTATGCGATAATCATGGTTTCAGCTAATAAAAGTTTAAGGTAACTCTTTCCAAGGAGCCTTTGAAGTCAAAAGACCAGGTTTGGCTTTGAAGCCCTCCCCATAACCCGCATATCTGCCAGGCGACACCTCGCAGCTCCCCTGCCACCACACAGTTCCACGATGGAGGTGACTGGAGGAGTGGCCTGCAGACCACTTCGGAAGGCTTCCCGGAGCCTCTTCCAGACAGCTAATCAGTCCTAATGATCCCAATGCTCTGTATATGTTTTTCATGGTGTATGGCCAGCAAGTTTTTAAGCATTCATCTCACTGGGAAAAACCATGTCAACATATTTTTGACTGGATATGAAATGTGAAAGGAATCCAAGAAAGTGTGCCAGTACAACTTCTTGTAATTAGATAACCATTTAAATCTGAGTGACTTCTGGATTTACTAGTAAGACCTGTCACGTATGTCAGCTGATCCATGTTCCTAAAACATTCAGCCCTTAGAAACACAACTCTGATATATGCAATATTTTAGAATCTTTAGGAACAATGTGTGATTAAGTAACTTAGGGGAACATTCACGAGGTTTTAGCTATAGATGATTTAAAATACTATCACCGTTTGTCTGGCCAGTAGCTCAGTTGGTTAGAGCGGCATCACCATATGACAAGGTTGTGTATTCAATCCCTGGTCAGGGCACATACAGGAATTAACCAATGAATACATAAATAAGTGGTACAACAAATCAATCTTTCTCCCCCCCTCCCTTCCTACTTCTCTTCCTCCCTCCTTCCATCTCTAAAATCAATAAATAAAAAATTTAAAAACTATCACTGTTTTAATAAAAACACATGCATAGGATGGAAAACAAAATTCTATTAAATAAACATTAAGAATCAGGCCATTTGATTTACTCCTGTAATAACAGAACATCAATATCTATTAGTATGTGATTTAAATTAATTATCCACAATTAGTTTGGTTGAATTTTTGTTTTTACATCAGTATGGAAAACTTATCGGTATAGTTTTTTCTATGCTAAAAATACAATCTTAAAATATACTATTGCAGGAAGGAAGGAAGGACGGAAAGAAAGGAAGGAAGGAAGGAAGAGGGGAGAGCAGAAGGAAGGGGAGGGGATGGGGAGAAAGGGAAGGGGAAGGAGGGGTGAATTAGACTTTTGCTAAAGACAGCCTGCAGGATTCAACTAAGCCAACTCAAGGTGCATTGATATTTGTCAGATTGCTAACCTTCCCTGCAGAGGAAAGGTTCTGAAAACATTAATTCATCACAAACTCTCCTAAAGTCAAATTTGGAGCTGATAGAGTCAATAATTCTTCAGCAGTCTGAAAATCAGTTTCAAGTATGAGCTGCTAATAATTATTCTTTTGCCAGGTACCCATAAAAAGAATTTCAGAAATTTTTAAGTTCTACTACATATCATATATAACTGAATTTCTCAAAGATATCAGTACCTATTATAATAGTCGTTCAGTAATAATTTTGGCGAGTGCTTCATATATTAACAGAATAAATATCAACTACTTTCAAGAACTGCTAGTGTAATTGGATTAACATTTTTGATATAAATTATTTTAGAGGAGAACAACAGTCTAGCATCTAATAAAGATTGCTTCCTGGAGTATTTACCTTCCTGTGGATTTTTTTTTTTACTGTTTTGCTGGCAATAAGGGATTCTATTATTTTACCAAAATGTATCTCCAGGTATATTCCCAGAGAGAAGGACCAGAATGAAGAAACAACTCTATAGCTTTACCTACTGATGAGATTAGAAATAAAATAATTTGGAGATGGGGTGAGTGGAGAGAGAGTGAGTCTGAGAGGCCACTGTGGGAAGGCCCTTCCAAGTCCCTGCGGAAGCTGGTAATGCCCCAACTTTGTGGCTTCCTCTCAACTCCCAGGTGAAGGGAATTAAGGAGAAGCTACAGAGAGTGTCCCCGACTCAGCAGGAATCAGAGAGGGTAGGAGGCAGCCTCACCCTTGAGGACCCATTTGGATTTGTGATTCTATTATTGCCACTACCCCACCCTTACTCTGACACACACAGGCACCCCCTTTGAACAATTCATTAGCTGTCCTTCAGGGGAAGGTTTGGACTATTTAACATAGGAGGGTGCTCAGTAAGTATTGGTTTCCTAAACTCCTCCTCTTTCCATTATCAAATATAGGACTTGTTTTGCACAGAAAAAGTTGAGTGATGGAGCTAAGAGGCACAGTGAAACTGGAGGTTCAGCCAGTTGAATCCTTTTGGGGTTTTGGACTGGTATTCAATCCTCCTATCCTGTAGGTCTAGAGATATCTACAAGGTCAGCCAGTAGATGTTCCTCCATAAAAGCCATTCTCTCCTACTGAGTCTCCTGCCCACCAAGCCCCATTTGTGGTTGGCTGGTTAAAGACATGTGAAACTGCATGAAAATAAAGCAGAAGAAATTCTCCCAAGATGCACAGATAATCTGTTCCTTCAGATGTATCTCCTCCCTTTGCAACCTGGAATGCAGTATCTAGGAACGTGGTACAAACTTTGCATTCAGGATTTTAATTGTCAACAACTGTGAATGGCAGTGATGAAAACAGCAACTGGCTTGGGTTTACAAACAGAGGTCAAGGACTTCTTTTCACATGCACTGTTAGCTAGACTGTGTGTGCCTGGTATAACAGTGAATATACACACACATACACACACACACACACACACACAATGCATATATCCAAGCACACCTCGAAACAGCATTTAAATAAGAATTGTTATCTATATAATAAAAGCCTATTACATAGGCTGTGATGATCACTGACCACCAAGGGGCAGACGCTCAATTCAGGAGCTGCCTCCTGGTGATCAGTGCTCTCCCGCCAGAAGCCAGGCTCACAGGTGGCGAGCACAGCACTAAGGAGCAGCGAGCAGGTGGATGGTAAGGAGCGAGGGGTCCTGGACTGCAAGAGGGCGCAGGCCGGGCTGAGGGTTCACCCCCCCCCCAGTGCATGAATTTCATGCACCAGGCCTCTAGTATTTGTATAAAACAATGTGTTTGAAAAGTATAGGCAATGTAGCAACAATTCCTAAATTATCCTTTTGTTTATTTAGTACTTCAGTACAAAAAGCTAATTAGTATTTTGTTGCAGTTGTAAGAAGAGAGGGCTGAGGCTGCTATGGGACTCACAGTATCTAATCTTTGGCATACAAAGGAGGTGGTTAGGATATGCCAGGCCCTGTACTGCCTTCCATTTATTATTTCACTGAATTTCATAACAACCCCTGGAAATAGGTATTATTATCTCCATTTTATAAATGAAGAAACAAAGTTTGAGAGCGTTTACATAACTTTTCATGGTCCCATTGCTAACTATTAATAGAGAAGAGACAATATTCAAACCCAGGCCTAACTCTGAGTCTTATACTTGAGCCTACAATACTATTTATTGGGAGATGGTATATGGAGGCCATGAAGGTGCCCTGTTCCAGTCTCCCTTCAAGAGAACCTGCCGCAGGGAGCAGAGCTGATGAACAGCTGCTGCATCTTTGCATCTGAGACCACGATTCTCTGGGGTTTCTCTCAGCCCATGTCTGAGCATGGTGGATACGAGAATTGATCCATTCGCCCAAGAACTGGGATTCCTTCAAAGTTGTGCTGTCCAGTTCAATAGCCACTAGCCACATTTAACTACTGAGCACCGGACATGTGGGTAGTGTCACTAAGAAACTGAATGTTTAATTTCATTTCATGTTAATTATTTTACATCTAAATAGTCCCAAATGGCTATTGGCTACCATATGGGATAACATAGACATAGAACATTTCTACCACTGCAGGAAGTTCTATTAAACTACACTGCACTGAAAGGGCAACTTTTGCTTAAACAGATCATTGGGCTAACCTCTGTACAGATCCAAAAGGGAGGTAAAAATGACTTACCTTAGAGGCACTTGCCTCTGAGACTGTTGTCTCGGAAGAACCTGCAGACACTGGGAATGTTATCAGGGGTGAAGGGCTCAGGTACTTTATCAGAAAGGTGGGTGGAGACTAGGAAGGCGGTGGGCATGGACCTCAGATTGTTACCTCTGTAATTAGCAAGTTATTAATATTAATAACAGAAAGAAAGCAAAAGGGGGCCAGACATGAGAAGCATGGCCATCTGGGCAGCTTCACCAGGTAGCTGCAACTTCACACTCCCCAGGGAACCACTGGACCATTCCCTGCAGATCACTGGGGGAGGGGGTCCAACAAAGTGGAGATGGACACATGCACAGTAAAATTGGAGTGACACAGGGAAGATGCTTGCCTTTCAGTCAAACTTGGAAACAGAGATAATTGGCCAGAGGGGTGGAGTCACTGCAAGTGCACAAAATCTTAGAAGGCTAAAATCTGCAGACAAAGGAATTCTCTCTTGTTCCTCTGGCTTTGCTCCTACCTCCTTGCACTCAACTATGTTCCCACCATAGCCATGCGGCCCTAGAAGCCTTATGACCAATGGCTATGCAGCTCCCAACTGCAGCTGGGAACACAAGCTAAGCTAGTCTGATGCTGGACTGGACTGTGCAAATATGGAGCAGAAGCTCTGAATGCTGGCTTTAATCCTAGCTCTGCTGATGACAAAATGAACTTTTTCCTTGACAGGACAGAGAGAGATGGGACCCTAGGAACTCAGGGGTTTAATTCCATGAAAATAAGTGTCACTCGTTCTCCCATGCGAGTATCAGAAAATTCCTTTTCTCGTGACAGCGCAAGAAGCCCACTTCCACTGGCAACTGGTGGGGATAAGGAGGACACCCCACAAATAATAAGGTGACTCAGAGACACCCCTTCTCTCTGGGACTAGACCATACCTAGAGGAAGAAATGGAGAGTAGCATACCTAGATCAGAATGGGGCTTAATGGATTTTGTGTGGCTTATTGAGTGAGAAGGGAAAGTAGAACCCAAATGAGGTAAAGGCCTAGGAAGAACAGAGTTTTATGGAGTAATGCCAGGTAGAGGGAATTACTTCTTTTTTCTTCATCAGTTTCTCTTATGCTCTTTTTTCTCTTTGATTATTTGACTCTAATCTTATTTTTAAAAACATACCCCATTCTTCATCTTTTCCACCCTCTAGTCACCATAAAATATTTAACTCAATAAATATTTCATTCCTTTTATGCATTAGACTTTTATGTTCATTGTTCTTCATACAGATTATTGAACATTAAATATTTTCTTTCACAAAATGAGTTAACTGCTCTTTTAACATGTATTATGGCCCTCAGTTAACACTTTTTCATAGCATCATGGAGTCAATGGCAAAGAGAGGTTATACTTTTTACCTTCATCAGAGGTATTTTCACAGGAAAATATTGGTTAACATTAACTTTCTTGTATGGAATAAAAATAAAACACTTGTGAAAGTCAAATGCACTTATAAAATATGTATATACTATTTTACTTACCAAAGAGCTATAATTAAGGCAAAGGTCTTTTCTTAAAACAATCAACTTTAGGAGCTACTTGCAAATTAAGTGTCTGTTCTTTACCAGTCATTAGCCTGAATTGGTACTCAAGCTATAATATGAGAAAATAAAAGATTCCTATAGACTGTTTTAAATTCTGTAGTCTCAATTACTAGGCATGCTTTTATTAACTGGTTCTATGAATTCATCTTCAGAATGTGTGGAATTAATACATTTATCTGGAGAAGCAAGTGAGTATTCAGATACAGCTTAAAAACAAAAAATTCAGAAACACAGATGTTCTACCAGATCCTCACTTGCTCACTCCAAGCTAAATTCAACCTCTGACTTTAAAAAGATTTTCTAAACTGTTAAAGACAAAAAAAGTGACATTATACATTCACATCTGCCTCTGTCACCATTTAGGGCATGTTATTATAGACATTAAACATCTGGGTGGGGGGAGGAAGTATTTGGCAGCTTCTGTCTACCATGACAACTCAAGCATACTGTCTCAAAAAAGTTCAGTCTCTGCTCGGCTCATCTACTATTTTTTATTATTATTATTATTGTTTAAAGTATGACATATGTCTCCTTTTTCCCTGATTGACCCCTCCCTGGCCACTCCCACCGCCCAGGACAAGCCCCCACTGCCCCAGTGTCTGTGTCCATTGGTTATGCTAATATGCATGCATACCAGTCCTTTGGTTGATCTTTTACCCCCGCCGCCCACCCTCCCCTGCCTTCCCTCTGAGGTGGAATGGTCTGTTTGGTGTTTCTTTGTCTCTGGATCTATTTTTGTTCATCAGTTTATGTTGTTCATTATATCCTACATATGAGTGAGATCATGTGATATTTATCTTTTTCCAACTGACTTATTTCGCTTAAGCATAATGCTCTCCAGGTCCATCCATGCTGTTGCTAAAGGTAAAAGTTCCTTCTTTTTTTACAGCAGCATAGTATTCCATTGTGTAGATGTACCACTGTTTTTTAATCCACTCATCTGCTGATGGGCACTTAGGCTGTTTCCAAATCTTAGCTATTGTAAATTGTGCTGTTATGAACATAGGGGTGCATATATCCTTTCTGATTGGTGTTTCTGATTTCTTGGGATATATTCCTAGAAGTGGGAATACTGGGTCAAATGGAAGTTCCATTTTTAACTTTTTGAGGAAACTCCATACTGTTCTCCACAGTGGCTGCACCAGTCTGCATTCCCACCAGCAGTGCAAGAGGGTTCCTTTTTCTCCACATCCTCACCAGCACTTGTCATTTGTTGATTTGTTGATGATAGCCATTCTGACAGGTGTGAGATGGTACCTCATTGTTGTTTTGATTTGCGTCACTCAGATGATTAGAGACTTTGAGCATGTTTTCATATGTTTCTTGGCCTTCCTTATGTCCTCTTTCAAATGGGGTCTATTTAGATCCTTTGCCCATTTTTTTGATTGGATTGTTTATCTTCCTTCTGTTAAGTTGTATGAGTTCCCTGCAAATGTTGGAGATTAAACCCTTATCAGAGATAACATTGGCAAATATGTTCTTCCATGCAGTGGGCTTTCTTGTTGTTTTGTTGATGGTTTCTTTTTCTGTGCAGAAGTTTTTTATTTTGATGTAGTCCAATTTGTTTATGTTCTCTTTAGTTTCCATTGCCCTAGGAACTGTATTGGTGAAGATATTGCTTCGGCATATGTCTGAGATTTTGCTGCCTATGGATTTCTCTAAGATTTTTATGGTTTCCCGTCTTTCCTTTAAGTCCTTTATCCATTTTGAGTTTATTTTTGTGTATGGTGTAAGTTGGTGGTCTAGTTTCATTTTTTTGCATGTATCTGTCCAATTTTCCGAACACCATTTATTGAAGAGACTGTCTTGACTCCATTGTATGCTTTTGCCAACTTTTTCAAATATTAATTGAGCATAGTGGTTTGGTTTGATTTCTGGGTTCTCTATTCTATTCCATTGGTCTATATGTCTGTTCTTGTGCCAGTACCAGGCAGTTTTGAGAACAGTGACTTTGTAATATAGCTTGATATCTGGTATTGTGATCCCTCCAACTTTGTTCTTCTTTCTCAGGATTACTGTGGCTGTTCAGGGTCTTTTTTTATTCCATACTAGAGGCCCAGTGCACAAAATCCGTGCACGGGTACGGTCCATAGGCCTGGCCTGCAATCAGGGCCATCTTCCCCAGCTGCCCATAGCTGGCCCCGCCCCTTACTCCCCACTGCCACCCACCCCCATTCCCGTTCGCCATCGGGTGATTGATGCCTGATGGCTAGAGGAAGAGACTGAGAGGTCAGCTGTTCGTGCACCTCATAGTGACTGGTCCAGTGGTCCTTCTGGTCATTCTGCTGTTAGAGTCAATTTGCATATTATCCTATTATTATATAGGATGAATTTTTGGAGAGTTTGTTCTAGGTCTGTGAAATATGCCCTTGGTATTTTAATGGGAATTGCACTGAATCTATAAATTGCTTTGGGTAGTATGGACATTTTTATAATGTTGATTCTACCAATCCATGAGCACGGTATATTGTTCCATTTGTTTATGTCTTCCTCTATTTCTTTTCAATATCCTGTAGTGTTCCGGGTACAGGTCTTTTACCTCCTTAGTTAAGTTTATTCCTAGGTATCTCAATTATTTTGTTGCAATGGCAAAAGGGGTTAGTTTTTTAGTTTTTCTTTCTGTGACTTCATTATTGGTGTATAAAAAAGCCATAGATGTCTGGGTGTTAATTTTGTATCCTACAATATTGCCGAATTCATTTATTAAGTTTAGTCATTTTTTATGGAGTTTTTAGGGTTTGCTATGTATAATATCATGTCATCTGCAAATAATGACAGTTTTACTTCTTCTTTTCCAATTTGGATGCCTTTTATTTCTTCTTCTTCTTGTCTGATCACTATGGCTAGCACTTCCAGTACTATGTCAAACAGGAGTGGTGAAAGTGGGCATCCCTGTCTTGTTCCTGCTCTTAGGGGAAATAGTTTTAGTATTTAGCCATTGAGTATGATGTAGGCTGTAGGTTTGTCATATTAGGCTATTATTATGTTGAGTTATGATCACTCTATTCCCACTTTGCTGAGAATTTTTATCAACAAAGCATGTTAGATTTTTTCAAATGCTTTTTCTGCATTGATTGATATGATTATGTGATTTTTGTCTCTCAATTTATTTATGTGATGTATCACGTTTATTGATTTGCGGATAATGTACCACCCTTGCATCCCCAGAATAAATCCCACTTTATTCTGTCATGGTGTATGATCATTCTAATTTAATGCTGGATATGATTTGCTAGAATTTTGTTGAGGATTTTAGCATCTACATTCATCAGGAATATTGGCCTATAGTTCTCTTTCTTTGTAGTGTCTTTATCTGGTTTTTCAATTAGGGTAATGCTGGCTTCAGACACAGAAAGAGCTGTGTCTTCCTCTTGAATTTTTTGGAATAGTCTGAGGAGATAGGTTTTAGTTCTTCTTTGAATGTTTGGTAGAACTCCCCTGTGAAGCTGTCTGGACCAGGGCTTTTGTTGGCTGGAAGATTTTTGATTACTGCTTCAATTTCATCGGTAGTTATTGGCCTTTTCATGATTTTTTATTCTTCCTGATTGAGATTTAGAAGCTTGTATTTTTCTAAGAATATGTCCATTTCCTCTAGGTTGTCCAGTTTGTTGGAGTAGAGTTGTTCATAGTATTTTTTATACAATCCTTTGTATTTCTGTGGGGCCTATTGTTACTTCACCTCTTTCATTTCTGATTTTGTTTTTTTGGGTCCTCTCTCTTTGCTTCTTGGTGAGCCTGGCTGGAGGTTCATCAATCTTGTTTATCCTTTCAAAGAACCAGCTCTTGGTTTTATTGATCTTTTGTATTTTTTTGTCTCTATGTCAATGGTTCTCAACCTGTGGGTTGAGACACCTTTGGCGGTCGAATGACCCTTTCACAGGGGTCGCCTAAGACATCCTGCATATCAGATATTTACATTATGATTCATAACAGTAGCAACATTACAGTTATGAAGTAGCAACGAAAATAATTTTATGGTTGGGTCACAACAGTTGTATTTAAAGGGCCAGAAGATTGAGAACCACGGCTCTATTTCCACTCTGATCTTTATTATTTATTTATTATTATTTATTATTATTTATTTCCACTCTGATCTTTATTATTTCCTTCCTTCTGCTTACTCTGGGCTTTTCTTGTTGCTCTCTTTCTAATTCTTTAAGTTGTAAGGTTAGATATTTATTACCATTGTTTCTTGTTTTTTGAGGTAGGCTGGTAGAGCTATGAACTTCCCTCTCAGGACTGCTTTCACTGTGTCCCATAGATTTTTGATTGCTGTGTTTTCATTGTCATTTGTTACCAGGATGCTTTTTATTTCTTCTTTGATCTCTTTGTTAACCCAATCATTGTTTAACAGCATGCTATTTAGGGTTTGATTTTTTTCATTGTTTTTATTGTAGTTGATTTCTAATTTTATGCCATTGTGATCTGAGAAGATGCTTGATATGATTTCTACCTTCTTGAATTTGAAAAGACTTTGCTTGTGTCCTAATATGTGGTCTATCTTTGAAAATGCCCCATGTGCATTTCATAATGTATATTCTGTAGCTAGCTCATCTACTTCTAACACCTCTACAGTCCTTTCATTTTTATTTCAAAAGCTGAGTAGAACCATTTTAAAACACAATCATCATAGTAAATAATATTTATGTATAGAAAGTAAGTTCCTTAGGGATGTTTCTCTTGCTTCTGTCCTACATTAGTACTATGGATACTACAAATGTTTTCAATTTACAGTGATACAGTTAAAGTAGTTTGATTTTATGGATTTAAGACATGGAAGGTTTAAACTTTTGAGTTACTGAAGAGATGGTTTTTAATGAAAGAGTCTTAATGAGAACTGTTAAAATTAGCCACCATTATTTTTCCTATGAAGAAGCCTCCTTTCTGAATGTTCACAGGTGGTCCCTCCCAGCTCATCATTCTAAATGACATAAAATATAAATAATAATAATAATTATAGCTTCAATATATTAATGTTTTATGTTTATTGCACTTTGGACACATCATTTTTCATTTAGTCTTAATAAAAGTTGGTGTTATTATTTAGATCTCACAGTTGTGGAAACTAAACTATGGAGAAAGGTCCAACAACATTTACTCACCAAATATTTACTAGGTGCCTACTATGTGCTGGCCACCAGGAACATAATGATATCAAGCATTAAAGCACGTTCCTACCTTCATGGACCTTATTGTCCAAAGGCAAGACTACAGGTCAGCCCAAAGGGAAACAAACAGCTACTGAGAGACAGATTAGCCAAAGAATCTAAGTCTGACCTCAAAACAAAAACAAAATCTCAGGTCTAACTGACTTCTAAACTAAAAGCCCTAGGTGTCATCTTTGACACATCTCTTCCTGTCACACACTATACATCCAATCTGTCAGCAAATCACGTTGCCTCTAGTACAAAATAAACCCAGAATACGACCACATCTGACTACAGTGGTCCAAATGATAACCATGTCTCACTTGGATTTATATCAGCTCCTAATTAATCTCTGAGTTTCTAGCCCTTTCTCCATTTAGTCTATTCTCATTACAGAAGCCACATAGGTCTTGTTAAGTCAGACTATATCACTCTTCTTTTTAAGACCCTTCAATGTCTCCCATCTCACTCAGAGAAAAAGGCAAGTCCTTCCATGGCCTGCAGGGCTCCATACAACACAGCCCTTACCACTTCCCCTACAGCTCACTGTCTTGCTCACTCTTCTCCGGCCATGTTGGCTTTGTTGTTTACCTTCTCACTTCACAATCTTGTACTTGCTGTTCCCTTCACCTGGAACTTCCTTCCTAGGTATCTGCATGCTTGCTCCCTCACTCCTGAGTTTTTACCCAAATGTTACCATCCCAGCAAGGCTTTCTCTGATCACCATATTTATGATTGCAACCCTCCCCTAACATTCCCTTCCCTGCTTTATTATCTTCTATAGCACACAGCACTATCTGGCATATTATGCATTCTACCTATTTATTTTGCTTATCGGCTGCCTCTCCTGGCTCTCCTCAACTCCAGATAGTTGATTATACACCTCTTTCCCTAACTCCTATTCAGTGCCATTGCATTGGTAGCCTGAAATCAGGTCAAGAAATGCTAAATGGTAGGCCTTTTTCCACTGAGAGCCAAATTACTAGCATAATCTCCTCCTAAAAATATATCAGCCCTCCCCACAAAGAAAATATGCTCCATGGAGGTAAAGTCTTTGACTAGTTTGCTCAATGCCTTTTCCGCAAGACCTATAATCCTTGAACCATTGTAGAAATTAAATATAGAATGGGGCAAAAGTAGGCTTACAGTTGTTTGTCTGAAAAGTAATACAATGATTAATAATAAAAGAATAAACTGTATTTTGTGTACTCACAACTGTAAACCTACTTTTGCCCCACCTGTATTTATTGAATGAATTAATATTTTACTGTATCTCCTATACTCAGATTGAAAAAGTAGCAAAACTCCAACCCTCTATTTTCAGAGCTTCAATTCTGGGGTTTAGAAAGCCTGGCATTTCCTGAGACTACTTCATCTGTTCATATAGGGACTCCTCTCCTCTCCACTAGCTGGATCATGAGCAGAAGATGCAGAGATTTCCAGTGAACCCTGGTCTCAGGAAATACCGCCAACTGAACAAAAGGCAACTGGTAAATTGCAGAAAGCCTGGCACAGCTGGGGTTTATTGTTATTGTAACTTGTTAAAGCAAATATTAAACTACAGGTGATATGGCATGCTATATATAAAAACGTAGAGAAAGTTTGAAGCTCCTTTAAAATACACTATTTAGGTTTCAAGGAGCAGTTTAACAGAAGCTCTAAAGGAAACACCAAGCTGACAAGGATCTGTAAAGGTTAAATGCTATTCTCTGTGGTAGGTAAAATGTTTCTATCAGAGCGAGAACATTGCTGACCACTTAAAAGTGCTAATAGGATCTTCACTAGATTGAAGAGAAAATACTAGAGTTTTAGTGAGCTTGCTGAGAACTGTGGAGGCGGTCATAATTCTGCTGAGAATGTGAAAGAGTCTCTGACGAAGACATGAGAGTACTAGAGTCAAAGTGTCGGATTAACTGGGCCAAGAGTACATAGTTTGTATTTATTGTGCAAGAAGGTTCATTCTTCATAAACAGCACTTTCTAATTTCCTTGCATTGGAGTTACCAATATACCTTAAATAACTCATTTGTAACTGCACACCTTATTAGTAAAATATTACTTATAATTTTCCTTATTTTAAACCATCATTCGTGGTACTTAGATAACACATCCTTGGCAGCAAAGCTATCAAAAGTTGGTCTGGCCACAGAGAGAACCCTGGGCTAATGTGTGTATAGTACTTTCAACCCCTCCCCCCACCACCACCACCACCACATCAGACAAATCATTTCATATGATCTGACCTATATTTCTGTAAGGCAACTATTATAATACTTATAATTATGAACGCCGAAGCTCAAGGAGGTTACAACTCACCAGTTAGGACAAATATGATCACTGGAATCACAGACCACAGACTCAGAACGTATTTTTCTTTTTATCACTTGATGCTAATTCTCTTGGTCCCTTCAGGGACGTGTTAGGCCTGGGTAGTTACAGGATGCCCTGGCCAAGCCTCAGGTAAAGATATCTTATGGAATGTCTACAGTCCTCACCCCTGAGTTTAATCTGGCAAGTCCCACCTTGGGGTTAGGGTATCCCATGAGGCTAAGGCGAGGAGCACCCAAGTCACCGAGCTTAGAATCATCTCAGAAAAGCAGGAGGCGGGGAGCCTCTGTCTGGCACAGGTGACGCACAGTGGTAGAGAATAATCCCTCCATGTGACTGCACCTTGACAATGCCTTCCTCCATTAAATGTCCCTAAGAAGCATATTAGAAACGTATCCCTTTTGTTACGAAAGATGCTTTAGTAAATGAACCCTTAATTAAATGCATAAAAACATTGTCTGATCATGAGGGTTGAAAATGGGTAAGAATATGGGTAGGACAATGGATGTTTTCTGGTTGAGTCTCCTGATAACAGGAATACTGGATTCTAAACAACATGATTTTCGCCCCACACTTAAATGATTTCTGTTCTGTTCACTGTCACAAATATTTTACCTACTATGTAGCAAACATTGTGCTAGACATCAAAAGATATAAAGATGAGTAAGAGATGATTTCTTCCCTCAAGGAATCATCAATCTAATGGAGAGTTGGAAATCTTTCTCAAATATATGTTTTACCTGAGTCTACCTTCTCAGAAAGAATACACTGACTATTATACAACTTTTCCTTGGTGATTTCAGGGTCATCGTATGAACGTGAGCTGCTGTCCTGGCCACCACAACAGGCATAGCTGTAGTAAGAAATGAGTGTGACATAGGCGCCAAGAGCTACTGATCACAGGAGTCAACCAAGAACTTTCCTTCTGCCTTCTTGAATTGGATAGATGGACAGAGAGATGGACGGGCAAGCAGATGGACAGAGAGACAGATATAAGCACCCCTGTTGTCAGTTTGTTTTCTGGTCTGCTCCTGTTCTTCCCATGCCACACATGACCCATAGGTCTTCTGTAGGACAAATGTGCTTCTGAATGAGCACAAACCTGCCTTTAGTAACCACTGCGCACAGTGGAAGCCTCCCCCTGCTGGGCAGCCTTCCGAGTCTCCAGAGCTGCCTCCTCTCTGACATCAGCGACCCACCGCCCTTTCATCACCCGAGGTTCCACACCGATCATACCACCCCTTCTAATCTCTGCCAATTACTCTGCTGTTCATCACGCTCTTCCTTCCTCTCATATTACAAGTGCGTGAAATTGAAATGCCTGGCCCAGTGCTGTCACAGAGCAGCTCGCTCCTCACCCCACAGGCAATCTCTGATCCGGCACTTTGCCCAGCTCTGCAGACTCACACTGCTCCTCTTTGTGGAAAGCAAACCAACAAATCACAAACCATCACTTTTTGTGCGTGCACATCTGTGGGCCAAGTTTTCTTTTTCTCTCACCCTGCATAAGACACTTATGTTTGTAATAACTCACTTGTGACAGAATAGTTTGGGAGCTTAAAAGTTCCTTATTATTTTCATAAATTTTCTCAACCCAGTGGTTCTAATTTCATAAAATAGCCACTTTCACTTTATTTATATTTTTATAAATTGTTTATATTTTGGTTACAGTGTACAGTTCAGGGTCTGAGTTATGTTATCACGAATATGCAAATCGAGCTTTCTAGAAGCCATCTCGAGGCATTCTGATGCTGCTTCCTCTCACCTAAGGATGACAGGAGCTGAAAGTCTGTGGTTTATATCTAAAAGGCAAAACAATTTTAAAGTATGACACATACAGTATCTGATTATTTCTCCCCATATAACTTCACAATGTAATTTTAAAAGTTCTTCTCTTATTTATAACATAAAGCATGTCATGAGATCCTTTTACTTTAATCTCCTTATAGGCTCTCATTAAAGCTAGCATACATAATGTAATTACATTATAAGAATTAGTGATAACTAATAGTGATAACTGTTACATTTTATGGCATAAAAATTAATGTAAGATGGATCAGCACACATGTTAAAAATGACCACTGCAAGAAAAACACTACTCCAATATACTCTCAGACATTTCATTCCTGTAAGAACTATTTCCATCTCCTGCTCATCCAGGCAAGAGCCAGATAAATCAGTGTCTTGTTCTAAACATATCTTTACTCAGAAAATAACTTCCCATGATTCCCCCAGTTTTAAAATTTTGCACCCTTTCTTTCATAAGCATATGAAAATTCCAGCATTTTACTCTGACCCATTTCAAATTTATGTGGCAGCATTCCAAACGCTGGGAATTGCATAGCGCCCATTCTTAGCACGTGATACCAACCATCTGCCCTGGCCATCAGGACAGAGTCCAGATATTTCTCCAATGGGACATTATAAAGTCAAAGTGCTCTTGGCATTTCCATAATGTTTGTGCAAAATTTTGCAGGTGATAAATGGATTCTAGCTTTCACTCACACCTCTCTCTCTCTCTCTCTCTCTCTCTCTCTCACACACACACACACACACACACACACAGGTTCTGCCAAATTGAGATTGAATCATATGGGTGTCTCAGAGCATGTCTCAGAGCAGCTGAAGGTTTGGTACCCAATCAAACTGCTATTTTTGAAGTTTATTAAATAGAGTTGGGTAAAATTTGTTTTCTATTAAGAAAATTGTGTACTTCTTTATGGTTAGTTAACAGAGTTCACTTACTGAATAAACACACCATTTGCACTTGCTTTAACCTCTTTCATTCCACAGTTTTTTGGCCTGTCATTACTGGACAGTATTAGTTACTCATGCTCATGAGGACAGAGGTAACTTACACAGATATAACAAAGTCACAAAATAAATTTCAAAGTTCTTTTTTTTTGTTTGTTTACTTTTATGCTAACAAAACATTTCTCACTTTTCCATGCTCCTTTATTCAGTTCAGTTTTCTCAAACTAGGCAAATTTTTATAAAGCACACTAATAACTTGTGCATTTAAAATCACTCATTTCCAATAAAGAGACATATTTAAAATACTACTAGGTATAAAATTACCAAATTCAGATGATTCTAAATTCAGATGGTGGTAAGGCTTGCAGTAACATGGTGCAAAATATTCAAGAGATAGTTCAGTAATGCCAACAATTTTTTGTTATTTTTGTGAAAATATTTAGTAGAGATAGTTCAACAATGGCAACAATTCTTATTGTTACCTGGTTTTCACCCCATGATGGTGCTGGAATAAATTTTTTCTTGCCAATTGCCTAAATGTTACATGTTGACTCCTGAGTTACCAGGTGCCATGTTCCGCATTTATACCAATAACATTCCACCAGCATGCAATGGTGCCCTGGCAAGCTGCCATTCCCTAATCTAGCTCTGCTCACCCAGACATGCACATGCACCCATGGACCCATCTGACAGGCACCATGAATTACAATACTTACACAAATGATCCTGTCGTCTAAATGTTTAAATGTTAAATGCTAAATATACACCGAAGGATTTGAATCAAGGAATTTGCAAACATGACTCAGTCACACATCTGGTTGTCAGAATCCATTAGTCACTTTGAACTTATTTATTGTGAGACAAATCAAGTCACAATCCATGTGGTCTCACAAGTCTACTTAGATGATGAAGACCTATGATACCCTCTGAAGTATCACTGACTCTCCAACATTACTAAGAATGCAGTAGTACCTCATTTATTGAAATGTAGGGGGTGCATTTCAATACCCTAGGGGATGCCTGAAATGCAAACCCTATGTAAACTATATATTGTTCTATACATACAGACACTTTATAGCTTCTTTTTGGCATAGCTGAATTGCTAGTACCACTACTCTTGCGATTTGGGGCCATTATTAAGTATATGAAGGGTTACTTGAATGCAAGCATTGTGATACTGTGAAAGTAGGTCTGATAACCTAGACAGCTAGTTAAGTGACTAAGGGCAGGTAGCATATGCAGCCTGGATACTCTGGACATAGGGGTGATTCATGTCCCAGGTGGGATGGAGCTGGACAGCACAAGATTTCATAACACTATTCAGAACAGCATGCAATTTAAAACAAATTATTCATTGAATTTATTGGGGTGACACGAGTTCACAAAATCAGACAGGTTTCAAGTGTACAACTCAACAAAATGTCATTTCCACACTGCACTGGGCACCAATCATCCCAAGCAAAAATCTCTTTCCGTCCATTTTTCCCCTCAATTTTGCCCACCTCCACCTCCCCCACTACCCCCAACCTACTCCCACTTTCCCTCTGGCTATCACCACACTGTTATCTGTTTCTATGTGTGTGTGTGTGTGTGTGTGTGTGTGTGTGTGTGTTTTGTTTTTATTTTGCTTAATGCCTTCACCTTCTTTCATCCAGGCTCCCCAAGATCCCTCCCCTCTGACAGCTGTCAGTCTCTTCCATGTATCATGCCTCTGTTTCTATTCGGTTCCTCAGTTCTTTTTGTTCATTAGATTCCACATATAAGTGAGATCAGATGGTATTTGTCTTTCTCTGACTGGATCATTTCAATTTAGCATAATAATCTCCAGGTCCATCCATGCTGCTGCAAAAGGTAAAAGTTCCTTTTTTTTTACAACTGAGTGGTAATCCACTGTGCAAATGTACCACAGCTGTTTTATCCACTCATCTACTGAGGGGCACTTGGGCTGCTTCCAAATCTTGGCTACTGTAAATAATGCTGCAATGAACATAGGGGTGCTTACATTCTTTTGAATCAGTGTTCTGAGTTTCTTTGGATAAATTCCCAGAAGTGAAATCGCTGGGTCATAGGATAGTTCCACTTTTATTTTTAATTTTTAAAAAATCTTTATTGTTGAAAGTATTACATATGTCCCCTTTTTACCCCCATTGACCTTTCTAGCCCACCTCTGGCCCCACCCTAGGCTTTCAACACCTTATAGTCCATGTCCATGGGTTATGCACGTATGCATACAAGTTCTTTGGTTGATCTCTTCCCACTCACCCACCCTCCCCCATCTTTCTTCTGAGGTTCAACATGTAGTTCCACTTTTAATTTTTTGAGAAAACTCCATACTGTTTTCCACAGTGGCTGCACTAGTCTACATTCCCACCAACAGTGCACAAGGGTCCCCTTTTCTCCACATCCTCTCTAGCACTTTTGTTTGCTGATTCATTGATGATAACCACTCTGAGAGGTGTGAGGTGATATCTCATTGTGGTTTTAATTTGCATTTTTCTGATGATTAGTGACAGTGACATTGAATATTTTTCATATATCTGTTGGCCATCTTGGAGAAGTATCTATTCAGATACTTTGCACAATTTTTAATTGAGTTGTTTGTCTTCTTGGTGTTGAGTAGTATAAATTCTTTACCTATTTTAGAAATGAACCCCTTATCAGATGTATCATTGGCAAATATATTCTCCCATTCAGTGGTTTTGCTTTTCATTTTGTTGAGGTTAAAACATAAATTATTGATATCTGGAATTTTCCATTTAGTAGTTTTGCACTGCAACTGTTCACAGATCACTGAAACCGCAGAAAGCAAAACTGCAGAGGAGGGAAGACAACTTTATAAGTTTCTCACATTTAAAATACCCTAAATCAGTGATTTTAGCCACTGGGATAAAACACGTTGCAGCATGTAATTTAGATTATTTCAACAAAGACAGTTCAATCCTAAATCATCATTTCTAATGCATTCTAGCAATGCTTCTTTTGTAAAGCCACTTCGCACAGTAGAGCTAGCAACCACAGAATGTGACTTAACAATAATTACTTGTACAGTTTTCCAAACAAGTGAGCCTCTCAGTGACTGGGAGCTTTGCCCGGAGGCCTGAGCTTGCCCCTGGCATGGTAACTTGCTCTTCTTCTTGAGTTCCAGCAATGTCACATTGCTTTCCAGCCCGCTAATGCCTTGGCCTCATAAACAAATTCACTAAATGCTCTCCAAGATTCTGACATGACATTCAGAATAGACACTTTCCTTTTTGCAAATTCTGCAGGTATTTTTTTCAGTAACTAATAGCCAATCAATCACTGCCAATAATCATCTTCATATATGAATGTTAATACTGAATTATTAAAGAATTCTTGGGCTTCGGCTAGGTGGCTCCATTGGTGGGAGCATCATCCCATAAACCAAGAGGTTGTGGGTTCAGTTCCTGGTCAGGGCACATACCTAGACTGTGGGTTTGATCCCTGGTCAGGGCCAAATGAGAGGCAACTGATCAATGTTTCTCACATTGATGTTTCTCTCTCTCTCTTCCCCCCTTCCTCTCTCTCTCAAATCAATAAAAACATATCCTCGGGTAAGGATTTAAAAAAGAAATCTTGGTAATTTGTTTTATGGGGAAAGTTGAGGAGAGTTGCTGTAGGAGGGCAGCCAAAGGAAAAACATTTCAACGACTCTGGAAGCTGGCCTCTGTGAAGCAGTCCATGTGTTACAGCTAGGAAAGGCAAAGAAAGTGGATCGCACAATGACCAGGCAGTTAACAGTAGCAGAAAATGTAAAATGAAAACACAGATGTGCCCCGCATGGATTACACTCATGCTTGTAAGTCACTAGTTTGAAAGCGCCATATTTAAGAACAGAGTTCTTCCGGATGGCTGAGAAAGATCTGGAATGGAACTGGTTTATCACTGGCAAACAGTTCTAACTCATAGAAATAACATCTTTGTTGGTGTCCCACCTGTCATCAGCTATAAAGGACAAATTTTCATTTTCTTTCTTTTAAAACTTAAAGCTTAGACATAGTATTATGGGTATTTTCCAAAAGACTAAAAAGGAAGTAGATAATATGACTTTTGAAACATTTTTACCCAACAATTCCCCTGTAAAGTAGATTTAAAAATAAATGCTTTCAGAGGAACTTATCAACAAAATAATCTGGCCAATTAATAATCATAAATTGTCCTCAACATTTTTCTCTTTAAAACTTTCATGATATATTCCCCCAGTTAAATCAGTAGCATTTTGTTCTGTGCCTTCCACTATAAGCCAGTATTTTGCCCCATGAATATGTCACAATAAATTTCATTTCCCATCATCTATCACTCTTTTTCTTACCTTATCCACAAAGGTTACTCAATTTGTAGTTGCAAAGAATATTAAGCCTTACATTTTATAATAAATATCTGGAGTGATAAAACTATTCTTAAAAATATGTCTAAGTGATAATAAATATTTGTACTAGTTAATAACAATCAAATATTATTTTAATAAATTTTATTGTTAGCAAAACCATATATAAAAATTTATATTAACTACAGTCAAAAATTGGTTCTCAAAGTTATTCATATTCATTCCAGTCAAAAATAACTTCTTAGAAGTCCATAATATTTATATAGTTAAATATGGCTCAGCCTGCTAATGGGTACACAGTTACTTTTTTGAATGATGAAAATGTTCTAAAATTAGATTGTGATAATGGTTACACAACTCTGTACATATGTTAAAAACCATTGAATTATATACTTAAAATGGGTGAACTTTATGGTATGTAAATTACATTTCATTAAGCTATTTTAAAAAATGATAAATCAATGAAACTAAGAGTTGATTTTTTGAAAAAATAAAACTGACAAACCTTTAGATAGACTAAGATAAAAAAGATAAGAGTCAAGTAAACTATATTAGAAATGAAAGAGAAGATATTACAATCGATGCCACAGAAATGAAAAGGATTATGAGAGATTTCTATGAATAATCATATGCCAACAATTTGAATAATCTAGAAGAAATAAATTCCTAGAAACATACAAACAATAAGAGTGATTCATGAAGAAATAGCAAATCAGAACAGAACAATAATGAACGAGGAGATTGAATCAGTAACCAAAAAAATCCCAACAAAGAAAAGCCGAGGATCAGATAGCTTCAATGGTATATCCTAGCAAACATTTAAATAAGAACTATGCCAATCCTTCTTAAAATCTTCCAGAAAACTGATGAGGACGGAACATTTCCAAACTCATTTGATTAGGCAGCATTACCCTGATAACAAAGCCAGGCAAAAATACTATAAGAAAAAGAAAACTATCAGCCAATATCTCTGATAAATAAAGGTGTAAAAACCCTCAACAAAATACGAAAAAACTGGAATCAACAGCACATTAAAAGGATCATATCCCAAAGACCAAATGGTATGTTTCCCTGGGATGCAAGAATAATTCAACATTTGAAAATCCATCAATGTGATACACATATTAATATAAAATGAGGAATAAAAATCATATGAAAATCCCAATACAAAAAAAGCATTTGACAAAATTTAACAGCTTTTCATGATTAAAACAAACAAGTCACTAAACAAATTAGAAATAGAAGAAAAATAACAACATTATAAGGGCCATATATGAAAAGCCCATCACTAAGATCATACGCAATTGTGAAAAACTAAAAACATTTCCTCTAAAATCAGGAACAAGATTAGAATACCACTTCTAGTCAACATAGTACTGAAAGTACGAGCCTGAGCAGTTGGGGAGAAATAAAAGGCATCTAAACCAGAAAAGAAAATATAAAGCATCTTTGTTTACATATAACATGATATTATATGTAGAAAACCTCAAATATTCTACATATTTACAAAATTATTAGAAATTATAAATGAATTCAGCAAAGTTCTGAGATACCAAATCAACATACAAAATCAATTGTATTTCTGTATACTAACAACACACAAGCCAAAAAAGAAATTAAAACAATAGCATGAAAAAGAATAAAATACTTAGAAATAAATTTAACCAAAGAAGTGAAAGACACATTGAAAAGTATAAAACATTGATGAAAGAAATTAAAAAAGACACAAATTAGTGGCAAGACATCATGGCTAAAAAGACTTAGTATTGTTAAAATGTCCATACTGCTCAAAGCAATTTACAGATTCAATGCAATCCCTATCAAAATCCCAATGACATTTTTATAGAAATAGAGAAAATATTTTTAAAATCTTATATAACCACAAAGGTGTAAAAAAATCTCGAAGGGGCGGGGAACAAAGTTGAAGTCCTCATATTCCCTGACTTCAAAACATATTATAAAACTACAGTAACCAAAATATTATGTAACTGGCATAAGGACAAACATATAGACCAATGGAATAGAATAGAGAGCCCAGAAATAAACACATGCATACATAGTCAAATGATGTTTTACTAGGATGCCAAGACTATGCAATGGGGAGACTATTCTTTCTCTTCAACAAATGGTTCTAGGAAAACTGGAGGTCCACATGCAAAAGAATGAAATTGGTCACTATCTTATACCATTTACAAAAAATAACTCAAAATGGTTACAGAATTAACCATAACAACTAAAACTATAAAATTCATCAAAGAAAACATAGGAGAAAACTTCATAACATTGGTCTGGACAATGGGTTGTTTATTTGTTGTTTTGTTTTGTTGTTGTTGTTTTAAATATATTTTATTGATTTTTTACAGAGAGGAAGGGAGAGGGATAGAGAGTTAGAAACATCGATGAGAGAGAAACATCGATCAGCTTCCTCCTGCACACCCCCACTGGGGATGTGCCCACAACCAAGGTACATGCCGTTGACCAGAATCGAACCTGGGACCCTTCAGTCCACAGGCTGATGTTCTATCCACTGAGCCAAACTGGTTAGGGCCGTGGTCGGCAAACTGCGGCTCACGAGCCACATGTGGCTCTTTGGCCCCTTGAGTGTGGCTCTTCCTAAGCCTTAGGAGTACCCTAATTAAGTTAATAACAATGTACCTACCTTTATAGTTTAAGTTTAAAAAATTTGGCTCTCAAAAGAAATTTCAATCGTTGTACTGTTGATATTTGGCTCTGTTGACTAATGAGTTTGCCCACCACTGGGTTAGGGCAATTTGTTTGTTTTTGATATAACAAACACATAGGCAACAAAAGCAAAAATGGACAAGTAGAACTACATCAAACTAAGAGGCTTCTGCACAGCAAATGCCACAGTCAACAGAGTGACAAGTCAACTTACAAAATGGGACAAAAATATCTGCAAACCTAATACAGAGTTAATATATGCCTAATAAGGAGTTAATACATACCTTATAAGGAGTTAATATATGCCTAATAAAGAGTTAATACCCAAAATCTATAAGAAATTCCTACAACTCAATAGCAAAACAAAATAAAACAACAACACAAAAACAGATAAAAAACAACACAGATAACGCAACAAATAGGCAAAGGACTTAAATAGACATTTCTCCAAAGAAGACACACAAATGGCCAACAGGTATAAGAAAAGATACTCAAAATCACTAATCCTCAGAACATGTAAATCAAAACCACAATGAAGTATATAACCTCATATCTGTTAGGATGGCCATTATTTTAAAAGTGAGGGGAGAAAAAACAAAACAGAAACCAAGTGCCAGTGAAGATCTGGAGAAATCAGAACCATTGTGCACTGTTGGTGGGAATGTAAAATAGTGCCGCTGCTGATGAAAACAGTAAGGATGCTCCTCAAAAATAGAACTACCATATTGTCAAGCAGGTCTACGTCTGGACATATATCCAAAGGAATTAAAATCGGGATCTCAAAGGGATAGCTGCACTCCCATGTTCATTGCAGCATTAGTCACAAAAGTCAAAACGTAGAACAATCTAAAAGTTCACCGATGGATGAAAAAGAGAATGTAGCAAACAAATGCACTCACACACAACAGAATATTATTTAGCCATAAATTGGAAATCCTGCCATCTGCCACAGCATGGATGACCTTGAGGACATAATGCTAAGTGAAATAAACCAGTCAGAGAAGGGCAAATATCGCATCATTCCACTTATATGAGGTATCTAAAGTAGTCAAACGCTAAGAAACAGAAAGTAGAACGGTGTTGATCAGGGGCTGGAGGGAAGGAAAAATAGGAGTTTCAATGGATTTAGAGTTTCAGTTTTGTAAGATGAATATACGTTCTAGAGATCTGCTGTACAACGTGTGTTTATAGTTAACAATGTCCTGAATACCTTAAACATTTGTTAAGAAGGTAAATATTATGTTATGTGTGTGTGTGTTTTTTACCACAATTTAAAATCATGGATTATCTCTCCTAGAGATGCATAATATCAAAAGTAGGAGACCAGAGCATCTAGTGCTTTCCCGTTTACCCTGGTAACACAAAGTCCTATCTGTTATTGCTGGAATAGTGTTGCAAAAGCAGCCTCTTCAGAGCCCTCCATCCTGTGCTGCTCCACCAGGACTCTGCAGTTAGCTTCACGGCACACGAGCACAATGTCACAGACTCCTTACCTTGGCACTAGGAACCAGAGACACACTGGCCGCAGTCAGCTCCAAACGATAATCCCAGAAGAAGTCACAGGTGGGACAGGCTGCCTGCTGGAAGGGTTGTCACCGCACTCAGCATGCCCCAAGCCCTGAAATGGAAACACCCACCTCTGTGTGATCGGAGTTTAACAACTCAGAGCCTCTCTTTCTAAACTTCTAAATCCCCCAAAGAACTTCACACGTACTGCCTCACCTGTGCTTCTGAGGACAGGCCAAATACGAAAACAGCCCGCCTGTCAATGTGCTCATAACAGCTCCCCAGAGCAGTGGGTGAGGAGGTGCCTTTCTCAGCACTGGCTCACTGGTGCTCGCTCTCTTGCCCTTATTCTCTAGCACACATCTGCTGTCCTTGGCTGTGATACTTGCTTCAAGTAATCTAGATCCTACACTTACATTCCTGGTTGCATAACCACCAGCTGCCCCTAAGGGCCACTAGACCAAACAGTCCCCTCCATGTGGAGGGCATGAGGGCAACCCCCCACTCCCCCCACCCCCGCCCCACTTCTGATGAGGGAGATGCTGGGGACAGGTTAGAATGCTGGGGAGCCTTGCTATCCACAAAGTGGTCTGCAGACTGGCTAGAGAGGAATCCCGTGGCGTCTTGCCAAACATGCAAAATCCTAGACTCCACTCCATAACCAACAAATAAGAACCTGCAGTTTAACAAGTTCCCAAGATGATTTGGATGTACATTGAAGTTTGAGAAGCCCTAGTATGAAATCTAAATATATTTTAAAGCTAGATTTTAGAATTGGGAGAGGGGTAAATTCTTGAGCACACAGTTATTTACAGGAGTAAATACATGATATTAATCAAATATGTATTTGTTAAATAAATGGTTTACTTTCTTTAAAATAAGAGCAATAAATAAATCCAATTATTATATGTATAGGGCCTTAAAACATCAGTAAGCTTAACAGCCTTCTACAGTAAGGCTTAAACACATATTCTTTCTTTGTATTTTAATGACTTTGTTTCCATACAGTATCTTTAAATTGTATAAGTAGATGTGTTATCATAACTTAATAATATTAGGCAATAACTCTCCCCCCAAAAAAGAGGGAATAGGGCATCAGTAAATGCAGCTCACATCTTAACAAATGACTTTTGCATGAATTGAAGGAAACTGAAGTGCCAGAGGCCCCGTTCCTACAAGTTTCTAACAAGTATCAGTAACTAGAACTATACTCAAACTGGGTTCTCTTTTTCTTAAAAACCATATAACTTTAAAACTTCATAAAACCTGAGACCATCCCTGACCTAGTAAATTATGAAAACTGTTTTAAGTTTGGAGTATCCAAGACTTTTTAGTTTCTTTCAATACACTAGGAAATACTTAGAATTACAACACTACCATTTAATCTATAAACAACTATAACTTAAATGAAAGATGACATAAATCTCATTTGTAAGAAACAAAAACTCTTAGCAATAAATTTCATATTTTTCAATATTATCATTTAATATCATTAAACTTAACAAACATATGGTTTATGCAAATTTCTCTCTCTCCCCTTTCTTTTTTCCTTCCATTTTAACTTCAAAACCTGATTAATACTGGGGTCGGGGGAAAATAACTGGAGGAAATATACAAAAATACTTTTCAGGTGTTTCTGTTTACTTTTGTTTTCTTATTTTCTTCAGGAGTTCAAAAGTGATATATCTACCTGTATTTTTCTTTTTCTTTTTATTTATTTATTTATTTATTTAGCTATACGAAGGGAAAAAAAAGAAGAGAGTAAAAAATATCACACAAAAACCTAGATAAATTCTGCTGACATTTTAGTGGCTAGTGTTTCGGGTGTTGTTAAAAATGTGACTTTGAGTGTGTATATGTGTGCATGTGTGTAAGTATGAGAGAAACAGACCTGAAAATTGTTGGGTTTTTTTGTCACCAAACTACTCATATAACTTTCTAGACATATAAAAGTAGCCTTGCCTCAGTATATCTGGCTACAACATAGTCCACATGTACCATTATTAGTTAAACAAACTCCTAATGCTGGGCATTTAGTTTGTATATGATTTTTCATTTTTACAAATAAAGCTACTAATATATTGTTTCCATAAGATATCTTTGGAAGCTCCCCCTTCTAATTTTCTCATTCTCTTCTTAGGATAATTTTTTTAAGTATAAAAGAATATCATTTTTTTATTTTTTTTCAATCTTTAATTTCTTTATTGATTAAGGTATTACATATGTGTCCTCTTTAATGGAAATTGTTGAATAAAATTTAGCAACACAATTAACAGCGTGTCTTTTGAAAACTGTTATTATATAGAGCGTGAACAAAATAAAATTTCATTTAAAAAAAATGTTTGCCAAATATGTCAGCCAAAAAATCTTATTTGTATGTTTGTTTCTAAAACCACTCCATTAACATAAAATATGCACACAGAGTAGTATATGGCTTTATGCATTATCACAAAGCAAACACCCACCTGTATCATCTGTACTATCTCCCAAGATTCTGAACATTAGCAGCAGCATGGAAGCCCCCTCATATCCCTGCCAGTCAATACTTCATCCTTCCTCTTGAAAACTAATCAGTATACTGACATTTAATGACGCAGATTGTTTTGCAAATAGCTGTTTTGGCTCAACACCAAACCCTTGAGATTATCAATGCTGCTCCTCGTATTGGTGGTTTTAGTCATGTTTGTTGCTGTGTAGTAATCAATTCTATATGACTATCTTGCAATTTATTTTGCCACTCTCTTGTTCATAGGCATTGTATCACTTAATATAGTTTATATATTTCATTACTGCTATTTTGGTGATACAAAAGGGTAAACCTTTATATGACTAAATCCATTATTCTTTTCCTTTATGATTATACTAGAGGCCCAGTGCATGGATTCATGCACTGGTGGGGTACATAGAACTGGCTTGTGGGGATAGGGCTGAAACTGGCTCTACAACATCCCTCAAGGGGTCCCTGATTGCGAGAGGGTGGTTGTCGGGTGACGCACCCTGGAATTGGGCTCCCTCCTCTCTGGTTCTAGGTGCATCACCCGAGAAGCGCAGCTGCCAAGTCACCACAGCTTGGCAGCTCCTGAGTTGAGCGTCTGCCCCTGGTGGTCACTGCATGTCATAGCTACTGGTTGGAGCATCTGCCCCCTGGTGGTCATTGTGCATCATAGCTACCAGTCAGACCGTCAGATGGTCAGACAGTCACTTAGGCTTTTATATATATAACTAGAGGCCCGGTGCACAAAAATTTGTGCACTCGGGGGGGAGGAGGGGTCCCTCAGCCCGGCCTGTGCCCTCTCGCAGTCTGGGACCTCTCGGGAGATAACGACCTGCTGGCTTAGGCCTGCTCCCAGGTGGCAGAGGGCAGGCCCAATCCCTAGGTGCAGCCCCTGGTCGGGCTCAGAGCAGGGCTGATTGGGGAGTTGGGGCGCCGCCCCCTGTCATGCACAGAGCAGGGCGGATCAGGAGGTTGCGATGCCACCCTCAGTCATGCGCAGGGTAGGGCCGATTGGGGGTTTGGGGCACCACCCCCTGTCACACTCAAGGCAGGGTCGATGGGGAGGTTGCGGCGCCACCCCCTGTCACGCACAGAGCAGGGCCAATCAGGGGGTTGGGGCGCTGCCCCCTGTCACTCACAGAGCAGGGCCCATCATGGGGGTTGGGGCTCCGTACCCTGTCACGCACAGAGCAGGGCCGATCAGGGGGTTGAGGAGCTCCCCCCTGTCACTCACAGAGTAGGGCCGATAGGGGAGTTGGGGCACCGCCCCCTGTCACACACAGAGCAGGGCAGATCAGGGGGTTGGGCGCCGCACCCTGTCACACACAGGGCAGGGCCGATGGGGAGGTTATGGCTCTACCCTGTCACACACAGAGCAG